>NC_037669.1:8758345-8979389 GCF_003255815.1 Theropithecus gelada | reverse complement strand
ATATACACCATGGAATACTATGCAGCCATAAAAAAGGATGAGTTTGCATCCTTTGTAGGGACATGGATGCAGCTGGATACCATCATTCTTAGCAAACTATCACAAGAACAGAAAACCAAACACCGCATGTTCTCACTCATAGGTGGGAACTGAACAATGAGATCACTTGGACTCAGGAAGGGGAACATCACACACCGGGGCCTATCATGGGGAGGGGGGAGGGGGGAGGGATTGCATTGGGAGTTATACCTGATGTAAATGACGAGTTGATGGGTGCAGTAGACCAACATGGCACAAGTATACATATGTAACAAACCTGCACGTTATGCACATGTACCCTACAACTTAAAGTATAATAATAATAAATAAATTAAAAAAATAAATAAATAAATAAAATAAAATAAACTAAAAAAAATATATATATATATATAAAAAAAAAAAAAAGAAAAGCTCTGGGGCACAAAACGTGCCACAGAGGTAGTCCATCCCGAGGTAAGGAAATATGTCTTATAACCTCTTATCAGGCAGCCAGTGGTCAAGGTGGTTAGGAGATGGGTTGGAAAGCCATAGCTTCTGGGGGAAATAACTCCAGTCTGTTTACAACAATTTTCTGGAGAAGGCAGCAGTTGCAAGCCATTGTTGACCAAGACTCCCAGCTTCTGGGAAAATGGGTACACTGGCTGGAAAAGGGGAACTGGATGTAGCAACAACAGCATTCTTGACATAAAATTCTACAAGTATAAATTAATTTGACTTCAGATCTCCCAGATGTGTATAACTACAGCAACTGAGGCACTTCAGGTGAGCAAAGGACATCCTACGTAATCTTGTTTGGTTTCTGTTGTTCAGACAGAATATCAACACTATAAATTACTCAGATGATTGTCAATCCCCACTTTGGGCTGTGAAATCCTATACACTAGCTTTGTTCCTATTACTCTGTGTGAAATGACGATGTGGCTATTATCCTCTTATTTGGATCATCCAGGGCAGATAACTTGAACCCTAAATTGGCTTTTCTTTTCTTACTTGAATCAATCAATTTACCTGTTTAAATTTGTAAAAGCTAGCTTACAGCTTCAGTAGATTGGTCTGTACCTGAGTGGGATAGGTTTTCTGCACAACACCAAACAGTTTGGATGAAAAGCTAAAAATCAGGTGGCTCAGAAAAAATCAGTGTGGCAGCCCACTGTCCATACAAGACCAAACAAGTGATTTTTTTTTTGTGATTCCCAAGTTGTGATGAATAATGAAACAGTGTTTTCATTTAATCTCTGTGGTTTCGGCTCACTTAAAGGTAGTTAATCTGATTTGACAGTTCTTCCCTCATCCAGGGAAATGTGATTACCTTTTGCTTCTGGGGAGTAGTGGGACGTCAGAGTTAGATATTGAAAATATATTAAAGCTGATTTTTTTCTTTAATTTTTAAATTTACTTTGGGATCCCATACTCAGCTGAAGATCTATACTTTAAAATATGGAGATTTGGATCACTGATCCAAACTACCATTTAAAAAAATAGTACATTATCTTGGGCTGTAAAGAAAATAAGCCAATTCATAGAACCAAGGCATTTCTATAGAGCACTGGGCCATCAGGTTTCCATGTTCCTATTTAATAGATTAATGCATTAAAATTTCCATTTAGTATTTCAGAAAAGCGATTATCTGTCCCTTAAATTTTTATTTGGGAGATAAGAATTTTATTACCAAGAAAAACATTCCCTTAGTGCTTTTGAAGGCTTTTCACATTCTAGATGATAATAGGTTAATTTGTTCATTAATAATTTAAAAATATATTTTGTGAGGCTTTTAATGAAAACTATATTTAAAATTTAACCTCTTTGCTTCTGAATTTTATACTTAATGTCACATTATGAAGCATTTTGAAATTTTTCCAAGACCTCAGAAAATCTTATTTTGTTTTGTCTAAATTACACTTGTATCTTCAATTTCCAGAGAAAAAAATAAAAGAATTCTGTAAAGAAATATCTATGTGGCACTTAAGACTACTTTAAACATTAAACATTTATACTAGGGCAAAAACACATTTTATGTATTGCCTAACTGTGCTTCAGATACTCAAGCCTCACTCTTGAGTATTTGCACAATAACACACATCATCACTGATATCTTTGAAAGCATGTATCTTTCTAAGGGAAATTTACTATGCAAGTATTACGGACTGAATCTTAATCCTTAAAATTCTTATGTTGAAGCCCTAACCCCCAATGTGACTGTACTTGGACATAAGGCTTTTGGGAAGAGAATTAATGTTAAATGAGATCATAAACATAGAGCCCTACTTGATAGGACTGGTGTACTTACAAGAAGAGGAAGTTACACCAGGAATCTCCCTCTCCCCAACTACAGAGGAAAGACTTTGTGAAGACACAAAAAAACAAATGACTATCTGCAAGCCAGACAGAAAGCCCTCACCAGAAACTGAATTTGCCAGTACCTTAATCTTGGACTTCTAGCCTCCAAAGCTGTGAGAAAATAAATTTCTGTTGTTGAAGGCACCTAGCCTGTCGTATTTATTATGGCAGTCTGAGAAGCAAGTAAGTAGTGACAGAATCCAGACATCTCAAGACGTAGACTTAGTATATATTAGATCATTTTCTTCTTCTGATTTGCTATAGATTGGTAGAAAATATCCATTTGGACTAAAATTAGTGATTGACTTGTATTTGGTGACACTAAGAGTGATGGTTAATCTATTGATTCTGATATGGAAAATGTGGTTCTAATGTTATTGATAAAATACTTTGTAAGTAGAACTAACTCTGCAAGCACTGATTTTTCTTGTTGGCTTTCACTCTCTAAATATGAGATACTTGATGCTTAATATACACAAATGATATATATTGAATACATTCTATATATCATGAATATTCTATGTATGGTAGGATTATTTACCCAACAGTATTGACCTATGTTACAAATAAGATCTTTTTCTCCACTGCACAGAAAACCAGTTATGAAACGTTTACCAGTCCATCACTCATGAATACATGTTGTATTCTAATCCAACCTGGAAGCAATGGGGGAGTGCAAAAAACATGTGACATGGCTCTCATTTTTGAAATTTTATTCTGAAAATGAAAACAAAATTCATATGCTTGACTACCCTACTGTACATTTATTATAATATTATGTTTATTGATTCATGCAGCCACTCATTCATTTTTATGAAATTTTATTGTGAAATATAGCAAAATACTGATGTTTATACAACTATGCACAATTTAATAAACAATTATAAGTAAAGAATTGTGTAACCACCTCCGAAGATAAAAGTTAACATGGTCATTACCTTAGAGACCTTCATCTGCCCTGTGTTTCTCTCATATGTATACCATTGAAAAGACCCTGAAGGACTTCAGCCTGTATTTTGGGATATTAAAGACCAATCTCTGGTTTCAGGGGTCCTCCTATTACATCCCACTGTCTCCTACCAAACCCTATTTTTATATAATCATTTTTACAGTCTTTTTTTGTAATTTTTTGCTTTAATCAACATTATGTCTGGCCATTCTTCCGCACTGTTTATGTGGCTGTGGTTCATTCATTTACACTATTATGGAGTAAAGATTTACCTCAATTATATTGCTTTATTCTTTTAAACAACAGACATAAAATTCATCCTTTTAAAGTGTACTTAAGCTTTATTTAGTATATTCACAAAGAAGTAGTGCAACCATTACCACTGTCTAATTCCAAAACATTTTAATCCCCCCAAAAGAAACTCCATATCCATTCAGTCACAAGTAATTACCTCCCCACTCTACCTAATCCTAGATCTCACACTTATCCACTCTGTCTCTGTGGATTTGTCTATTCTAAACATTTTACGTAAATGGAATCATGCAATATGTGACCTTGTTGTTTGGCTTCTTTATGTTAGTATCACAGTCTCAAAATTCACCCATGTTGTGACTTGAATCAGTACTTTATTCCTCCTTATTGCCAAATATTCGATTGATTGGCTATATCATATTTTGTTTATTCATCTGATGGACATTTGAGTTGTTGCAATTTTCTTTACTATTATAAATAATGCTGCTGTCAACATGTATGTATGTTTTTACTGGGATGTATGTTTTCATTTTCTTGGGCATATATCTAGATGTGGAGTTACTGAGTCTTATGATAAAGCCGTGCTTTCCTAGTGTAGGAACTGCCAAAGTTTTCCAAACTGGCTATATCACTTTCTAACAAAGTTTGAAGATTGCAATTTCTCCATATCCTCACCAACATTTATTATTTTCTGTCTTCTTGATTATAACCATTTTAGGGGAGTGAAGTGTTATTTCATTGTGATTCTGATTTGCATTTACATGACAGTTAATGATGTTGAGCATTTAAAAATGTGCTTAGTAGTCTTCTGTGAAGAAATGTCTTTTCAAATCCTTTGACCATTTATAAATGTCTTTTTATTATTAAGTTTAAGAGTTATTTATATTTTCTAGATACTGGTTCAATATCAAATACAGAATTTAGAAAAAAAAAATAAAGTGGATAAATAATTAAAAAAAAAAAACAAATACAGAATTTGCAAATATATTCTCCCATTTTAGTTTTTTTTCTACTTTTTCGATAGCATCTTTTGAAGCACAAAATATTATTATTTTGATAAAGTAAAATATATCTATTTTTTATTTTATTGCTTTTTTGGGGGTGTCATATTTAAGAAATCATTGCCTAATCCAGGGTCAGGCAGTGTTATGCCTACACTGTCTTTTAAGATTTTTTTTTTTTGAAACAGAGTCTTGCTTTGTCCCCCAAGCTGGGGTACAGTGGCACAATCTTGGCTCACTGTAACCTCCACCTCCTGGGCTCAAGCCATTCGCATGCCTCAGCTTCCCGAATAGCTGAGATTACTGGCCTGTGCCACCACGACCAGCTAATATTTGTTTTTTTAGTACAGACTGGATTTTGCCATGTTGGCCAGGCTGGTCTCGAGCTCCTGGCCTCAAGGGATTTTCCTCCCTCGGCCTCCCAAGTTGTTGGGATTACAAGCGTGAGCCACTGTCTGTGCCTGGTCCCTTTTAAGATTTTTTTTTTTTAAAGTGGGAGGGTTTCATATAAATCATGATAAACCTGTAGATAAATATTAAATCTTTTAATCCAGGAACATAGACTGGCATTACATTCATTTAGTTCTTTAATTTTGCTCAACAATGTTTTGCAGTTTTCACTATACAAGACTTACACTTTTTGTTAAATTTAATATTAAGAATTTTATTTTTAAGCTGTTGTAAATGAAATGTTTTCTTAATTTCACTTTCAGATTGTGTATTGTTAATGTAAAGAAATACAATTGATTTCTGATAATAATTTTGGATCCTATAATATTGATGAGCTTGTTTGTCAACTCTAACAGTTTTTTATTTGTTTGTTTGTTTGTTTGAGACAGCATCTCATTTTGTCACTCAGGCTGGAGTGCAGTGGTGCAATCACAGCTCGCTGCAGCCTTGACCTCCTGAGTTTAAGCAGTCCTCCTATCTAAGACCCTCAGGTAGCTGGAACTACAGACAAGTGGCACCATATCCAGCTAATTGTTTTTATTTTTATTTTTTGTAGAGACAGGGTTTCGCTACATTGCCTAGGTGGGTCTCAAATTCCTGTGTTCAAGTGATCCACCTGTCTTGGCCTCCTGTCACAATTATGGAAGAGAGTGCTTATTTTGAAAATGTGGTCAAAAGATCATTGCTTACTGAACTACTGAGTCACTGCATGAAGGATATGGGCTCTACAAGTTCTTTGTATTTCTATGTAAATTTAAAAAACCACTTTGTCATGTTTCTAATAGAATGTCAGTGGGATTTTGAGTAGGATTGCTTTGAATCCTTTTAGAAAAAAAATGAGCTGCTAATAAAATTGAATCTTGTAATCCATGAACATGTAATATCTCTCTATTGATTTAGTACTTTATTTTATACAAAAATATTTTGTTATTTGCAGGATACAAGCCTTGCACATCTTTTCTTAAATCGATTCCTAAATATTTTGGTTTTTATACTTTTATAAATAATAACATTTATTCCTTTATTTTTCAATTCTTTGTTTCTAGCATGTAGAGTTGTAATTATTTTTTCTATATTTGTAATTTTGCAATATTGGTGAATTCACTCATTAGTTCTACTTGTTGGTTGTAGATTATTTTGAATTTTCTTAAAAAAAACCTCTTGTCATCTCATAATAAAGGTATTTTAGTTTTCTTTTACAATATTCATGATTCTTATTTATTTTTCTTACAGTAATGCTGTGGCTAGAATGTCCAATACAATGTTAAATAATTTGATAAGACATCTTTGCCATATTTCCTATCTTAGTGGGAAATGTTCAATATTTTACCTTTAATTTTGGTGTTAGCTATAGACTTTTATTTTTTCAATAAATGTCTTTTGTCAGAAGCAGAAAGTTCTTTTTTGAGTCATAGTTTTCTATGAATTCATATTATTAAATGTATTCTGAATGTTGCCCAAAGCTCTTTTGGTACCTCTTAAGAAGAGACATCATTTTTCTTCTTTATAACATGGTATATAATTGTATGTTTTAAAATGTGTTTCTGTGATACATCACAATGGGTAATGATGAATTTTTCTTATTATATATTGCTGGACTGAATTTACTGTACTTTAAAATAATTTCTATATTCCTGTGAATGAGTAATATTGATTTTAGTATTTTTCTTTTCCTGTAAGAGATTTGTCACATTTTAGTATCAGGAGTATGTAACCTTCATAAAGCAAATTGAGAGTTACTCTTTCTTCCTGCATTTTCTGAAAGAGTTGATGTCAGTTTGGTATTATTGATTGGTATTATTTCTTAAATATTGTTTAAAATTCACCAGTGAAGCCATATTAACCTGAAGAGTTCTTGGGGGAAAGGTTGAATTCTTGTTGTTGTTGTGAATATAAATATAATTGCTCTGAGTATGAAAACTTTTTAAATCCATTGCTTGTGTGTTCAGCAGAAATTTTCTGTCAGTATATTGAAGATATAGGAACACCAACTTTTCACTTCTATTATTTGTATATATATGTCAATTATCAATGCAAAGGTTGATAATTTGATGGTAATCACGATTTTTTTTCTCTGGCCCCTTTCAAACAAACCAAAAATGTTTCTCTGTGCTTTGGTGTTCTAGCTGTGACCATATGAAAATTTCTGTTTATTTATCCTGCTTGAAATTTCTTGAGCTTTTTGTGCATTAGTTGATTTTATTATTTTGAAAAAAAAATTCCCACTATTATATCTTCACAAATTTTTGGTTTTTTATTTTCTCTCCTTTTTCTAAAATGCTAGTTCAACATATGTCCTACCTTCTAATTATGTTTTTTTTAAATGCTTCAATAGCAAACTAATAATTACCCAATAATGCCCATATTTGAATCCCCAGAACCTCTAAATAAGTTACCTCTAATGGAAAGGGACTTTGTAGATAAAATTAAGATTAAGAACCTTGAGATGAAAAGATTATCCTGACTTATCAAAGCAGGGCCAAATTTAATTACATAGTCCCTAAAAGTAGAGAAAATAACAACAACAAAAATAACATGTCAAAGAAATGCAACTTGAGAAAGAATAATTTTTATAAGTTAGTTTTTCTTTGTTTTGACCATAAGATGATACAATTTTGCAAATCACAAATATGATGCAAGACAGTCATATTTATTTCTTTATATTAAATTTATGTAACTTGTACAAATTTTTGCCTCATTTTATGTTCATAAAAAAAAAGTTTTCTATTACCCTGCATTGTAAGAAGGGCATATTTATTTTGGATTCATAATTAAACTGAGAGTGTAGACACTGGGATTTGAATTATATCAGAGGAGCATTTGAAATTATATAAACCTAATAGTTTGTCTCATACAACTTTAATATGTATGTATCTTATACTACTTGGGCAAGTTCCATTCTTTTCTTTTTTCCCCATATAACTACAATATATTTAAAAACCATAGCTCAAATATTTCAAGTTTGGCAGGTGCCCTTCAAAAGTATGTGCTACATTCAACTTACATTTCTGGATTCCAGCCTTCATTAAGAGTATGGCCTCATATTTTCTTACTGTCTTTCAATACTATCTTTTACATCTTTGGCTATTTTTAAAAAGTTTTATTTTTTAATACTGAAAGTTATTACTACATAGTAATATATTACATAGTAGATGTATTTATTTTGGGATAAATGTTATATTTTGATACATTCATATTACAATATATGCAGTCATAAAATCAGAGTAACGGAGATATCCTTTATCTTACCCTCTATCATGTATCTTTTCTTTATGCTAGGAACATTTGAATTATTCTTTTCTAGCTAAGTTGAAATATACAATACCATAGATTACTGTTAACTATCATCACCCTATCGAACTTCCAAACAATATGCCTTATTCCATCTCTCTAACTGTATTGTACTCATTAATCAACTGTCTTTATCCTCCCACCGCTTCCAGCATCTATCTTTATGAGATCCACATTTTAACTCCTACATATGAAGAAGAACATGCAATATTTGTCCTTTTGTGCCTGTCTTATTTCACTTAACATAATGGCTTCCAGTTCCATTAATATTGCTATAAATGGCAGAATTTCATTTTTCTTTATTGCTGAAAAATATTCTATTGTGTATATATACCATATTTTTTTGTCCATTCATCTGTGATGAACAGTAGGTTGATTCCATATCTTGGCTATTATAAATAGTGTGGCAATAAACATGGGAGTGCAAATATCTTTTTGATATACTGATTTCCTTTCTTTTGGAAGTATAGCCACTAATGGAATTGTTGAATCATATGGTAATTTTATTTCAAGTTTTTTGACAAACTTTCTTGCAATTTTCCATAGTACCTTCCCAACAACAGTGTATGAGTGTTCCCTCTTCTTCACATCATCACCAGCATATATTATTCCCTGTCTTTTTGAGGAAAACCATTTCAACTGAGGTGAAATGATATGGTTTTGATTTGCATCCCTGTGATGATTAGTGTTGTTGAGCATTTTTAAAAAATATGTGTGTTGGCCATTTGTATGTCTTGTTTTGAAAAATGTCTACTCAGATCTTTTGCCCATTCTTCAGTTGAATTATTTGTTTCCTTGCTATTGAACTATTCAAGTCTCTTATATATTATGGTTATTAGTCCCTTGTCAGTTAAATAGTCTGTAAATACTTTTCTTATTATGTGAGTTGTTATTCACTTTGTTGAATTTTTTTTTTTTTTCCTGAGGAGAAGCTTTTTAACATGATACGATCTTCTTTGTCTGTTTTTGTTTTTGTTGTCTGTGCTTTTGAGGCCTTACTTAAAATCTTTGTCAGACCAGTGCCTTGGAGTGTTTCCTCAGTGTGTTCGTTTAGTCATTTCATGGTTTCAGGTCTTAAGTTTAAGTGTTTCATTTAATTTGGTTTGATTTTTGTATATGGTGAGAAATTGGGATCTGGTTTCTGCATACGGATATCTAGTTCTCCTAGCACCATTTACTGAAGAGACTCCTTTTCTTAATCTATGTTCTTGGTGGCTTTGGCGAAATGAGTTATCTGTAAGTGAGTGAATTTATTTCTGCATTCTGTATTCTGCTCCATTGGTCTACGTGTGTGTTTTCACGCCAGCACTCTGCTGATTTGGTTACTATAGTTTTATAGTATATTTTGAATTTGGATAGTGTGATACCTCTAGCTTTGTTCTTTTTGCTCAGGACTATTTTGGCTCTTTGGGGTCTTTTGTGGTTCCACATAAACTTTAGGATTGCTTTTACTATTTCTGCAAAGAATGTCATTTGTATTTTGAAAGAGATTGCATTGAATCTGTAAATCGCTTTCTATAACATTGACATTTAAACAATATTGACTCTTCCAATCTATAAGCATAGAATATTTTTCATTTTATTTTGTCCTCTATAATTTCTTTCATTAGTGTTTTATAGTTTTTCCCTGTAGAAAATTGATTTCTAGTTTTAATCCATTGGAGTTGTAAGACTTGATATGATTTTAACTTTTTTGAGTTTGTTAGACTTGTTTTGTGACTAACATGTGGTCTATCCAAGAGAATGTTCCTTTTACTCATGAGAAGAATGTGTATTCTAAAGCAGTTGGGTGCAATGTTCTGTAAATGTCAGTTAAGTTCATTTGGTCTACTGTGCAGTTTAAGTACAACTTT
The DNA here is from genome assembly GCF_003255815.1 of Theropithecus gelada. NCBI lineage: Eukaryota > Metazoa > Chordata > Mammalia > Primates > Cercopithecidae > Theropithecus > Theropithecus gelada. The sequence continues at coordinate 8,969,217 of NC_037669.1, read as the reverse complement.
CTTTGTTCAGTTTCTGTCTGGATAATGTGTCCTTTACTAAGAAAAGGGTGTTGAAGTACCCTGCTATTATTGAATTTCACTTTATTTATTTATCTAGTTATACTTTTTTCTTTTTTTTTTTTTTTTTTTGAGACAGAGTCTCGCTCTATCCCCCAGGGTAGAGTGCAGCAGGGCCATCTCGGCTCACTGCAACCTCCACCTTCCAGGTTCAAGCAATTCTCCTGTTTCAATTTCCCAAGTAGCTGGGATTACAAGGACATGCTGTCACATCTGGCTAATTTTTTTTTGTATTTTTAGTAGAGACAAGGTTCAAGGTTTCACCATGTTGACCAGGCTGGTCTTGAACTCCTGATCTCAAGTGATCTGCCTACCTCAGTCTTCCAAATGGATTACAGGTGTAAGCCACCATGCCCGGACAGATTTCACTTTAGATCTATTAAGTTTTTTTTTTCTTTTTTTTTTTTGAGACAGAGTCTCACACTGTAGCCCAGGCTGGAGTGCAATGGCGTGATCTTGCCTTACTGCAAGCTTTGCTTCTTGGGCAAAGCTGTCTCAGCCTCCCAAGTAGCTGGGACTACAGGCTCCCACCACCACACCAGGCTAATATTTTTGTATTTTTAATAGAGACATGGTTTCACCATGTTAGCCAGGATGGTCTTGATCTCCTGACCTCGTGTTCCACCCACCTTGGCCTTCCAAAGTGCTGGATCAAATTTGTTTTATATATTTTAGTGGTCCAGTGTTGAGTGCATAGGTGTCAATAATTGTTATATCATCTTATTGAATTGAACTCTTTATGATGACCTTTATTGTGACCTTCTTTGTCTCTTGTTATAGTCTTTAACTTGTAGTCTATTATATCTAACATGAGTGTCAGGAATTTCTGCTCTTTTTTGTTTCCATTTTCATGGAATACATTTTCCATTTCTTCAGTTTCAGTCTATGTGTGTCTTTAAAGGTAAAGTAAGTTTGTTGTAGGCAACATATAGTTGGGTCTTACTTTTAAAAATTCATTTAGGTACTCTATGTCTTTTAATTGCAGAATTTAGTCTGCTTATATTTAATGTTATTATTGATTGGTAAGAACTTAAAATTGCCATTTTGTTACTTGTTTTCTTGTTTTGTAACTCCTGTCCCTTTTTTTCTTTTCTTACTGTCTTCCTTTATAGTTAAGTGATTTTCTCTGACAGTATGTTTCAATTAATTGGTGTTTTTAGTGTATCTATTACAAGATTTTGCTTTGTGGTCACTATGATGCTGGATACGAAATTATTTTAAACAGATGACAACTTATCTTTCATCATGAAGAATACAATAGAAAAAAAAACAAAAAACAAAAACAAAAAAATGGAAACAGCTTTAACTCCCTTGTCCACACATTTTGAGTTTATGTTATCTCAATTTCATTTTTTTAATATTATCTATCACTTAACATGTTGCTCTAGCTATTTTTTTTTTTTTTTGCATAATCATGTTCTAGTCCTTATACTATAATTTTGAGGGGATTGTACACTTCAGTTACAGTTGTAGAGTATTCTGTTTTTCTGTGTACTCACTTAGTAGTCTTTACACAACTCCAATTTGTTTTTTTGGATTTTTGTGTTTTACTTTATTTATTTATTTATTTATTTAGAATGAAGAACTCCCTTTAGCATTTGTTGTCAGACAAGTCTGGTGGTGATAAACCTTTTTAGACTTTGTCTGGGAAAAACTATCTTTCTTTCATATTCAAAGGACAACTTTGCTGGGTACATTTTTCTTGGTTGGCAGCCCATCACCTTCAGCACTTCAAATATGTTGTCTTACTTTCTCCCGGCTTGTATGATCTTCTCCATTGAGAGAAGTCTGTTGCCAGACAAATGGAAACTCCTTTAAATGTTATTTGCTTCTTTTCCCTTGCTGTTTGTATGATTCTCTGTTTGTCCTTGACCTTTAAAAGTTTGCTTGTTATAGACCTTGGGGTAGTCTCATTTGTATTGAATCTATTTGGTGATCTCTAACCATCCTGTATCTAGATAATTGTATCTTTCTCAAGTTGGGAGGACTTCTATTATTTTGTTTGAATCAACTTTCTGCCTCTTGCTCTTTCTCAACTCTCTTGAACATCAATAATTCTTAAATTTGCTTTTTTGAGGTGATTTTTAAAAATATCTTATAGGTGTTCTTTGTTCCTTTTCATTCATTTTGTGTGTATTTTCAAATAGCCTGTCTTCAAGCTCACTGATTCTCTCCTCTACTTGATCCATTTTTTTCTTTGGACAGTTTCTTAAAAATTTTCAGCTCAGCAAACATATTTCTTTCTTACTCACTGGTTTCATACATTTTTCATTTGTAGAGACCATGGTTCCCTGTTTACTGTTGTTTCCTGTGGATGTACCTCTATGTTTTCTCATTGAAGAATCAGTTATATATTCCAGTCTTCTCTCTCTGGTTTCTTATGTTTTGTTCTTAGATACGTTTACAATTTACCTGTTGAATACACACACACACACACACACACATACCTGTTGAATACACACACACACACACATATACGCATATTTGTATATGTGTGTGTATATATATATATTTTAATTATACTTTAAGTTCTGGGGTACATGTGCAGAACATGCAGGTTTGTTACATAGGTAGACACATGCATGGGAGCTTGCTGCACCCAACCTGTTGAATATATTTGCACAAGGTTACTGCCTTCTATTTGGCACTAGGTAGCACCTTGAACCCATGTTTGCTTTGACTCTAGCAAAAGTTTGGAATACTGCCCATCCTGAATGGGGGAGATCCTATAAAAAATATCCCAGCTGGGTGCGGTGGCTCATGCCTGTAATCCTAGCACTTTGGGAGGCTAAGGTAGATGGATCTCCTGAGGTCAGGAGTTCAAGACCAGCCTGGTCAACATGACAAAATCCCGTCTCTACAAAAATTAAATAAACAAACAAATAAATAAATAAATAAATATTAGCCAGGTGTGGTGGCAGGTGCCTCTAATCTCAGCTGCTCGGGAGGGTGAGGCAGGAGAATCACTTGAACCCAGGGGGTGGAGGTTGCAGTGAGCTTAGATTGCACCACTGTACTCCAGCCTGGGTGATAGAATGAGACTCCATTTCAACAACAACAGCAACAAGTACCCCAACAGTACGGGAAGCCTGACTAGGAACTCATGCCCAGGGGAACTGAAATATGCTTCCAACAGTATCGTTCTACCAAACAGGCCCTCTGATTTGGTGTCTCCATTGACTGAGAAATAGAACAGAGTTTTGTGTGTTGAGATTGCTAGTCCTGCCTCCTTTGTTTGTCTCTGGCTGCCCTCAGTGGTTTTTCTCCCTTTGGGCACTCGAGATGCTTTTGTGGGTTGAGGCAGAGACAGTTCTCCTGCCAGGGAAACCAACACAGTAACAAAGTGGTTGTCCATCTTGATTTCACTTTTTCCCGTGTAGGAACTGTGAGCTCAGGGGAAAGTTTCTATATGTGAAGATATCTGGTAGTTTGGGACCAGTCATTACTGATATAGTCTGATTCTTTTACTGTCTGCATGGAGTTTTAAAATTCTCTATGGCCCTAGAAACTGTCTCATCCCTGTATTTGAATTTCAGGATATTGCTGGTAATAATCTTGGCAGTATATATTTATTTTTGGTATTCTGTTGTTTTGGTGATTTCACATCAGCATTTTTATTACTTTTACTTGGAGTGTATGTTTGACTATCTAACTTATAATATTTCTGAACTTAATTCATTTACTAAACAAACATTTATTGGGAACTTATCATATATTTGATATTCCAGTGTAAATAAGACATGATTCTTGACCATTTGGAATTTGCAGTACTGTAACAAAAACATATAAACAAGTCAAATTATAAGTTACATAAATATTATAAAATACAAAATAGAAGTAAATCTTGAGATCTTCTAGATCAATATTTTGACTCGTGAGATTGTGTGGTATTTCTGATTATGCAGATTAATTGCAAGCTCAAAACTATCAGTTACCCTCAATCCCAGTTCAAGGTTCTTCCTTCTTTTCCATATTTACTTATTTTTATTTGTTATTTGTCAATGTTTCCAATAGTGGGATTCTGTTTCACTATGCAGATCAAGCCGCTTGTAGCCTTAAGTTCTTTAAAAGAGTTCTTTAAGAACTCTCCAAAAATTTTTTTCATGAACTTTTAAAATATGTTGCTAAAGTTGTATTTATTTTATTATTAATTTGAATACTGCAATGGTAGTAGGCCCGCTTATGTATGCTCAATGCATCTTATATAACTAGACTAAGAAAAGAAAAGTTGTGTAATTGTTCATAAAAACTCAAAGGAGAAAACTGCAATATTTGGTTGAAAATCAAATCAGTGCTACTAGCACAAAACTTTGTCGGGGATTATAAAATATTCAAGGGATCAAGAAATCACTCCTACAGATTATTCATTAGAAAGTATTCAAACGTTTAGAGATAATACAAATGGAAAATTGAAACTTGTTTTTCTTTCTCAATGAGATACCATTGATTCCCTAATAAATAACTTCATCTGATGGTTAACTTGTGCCATTTGGGTAGGAAGTTCTTGTTAGACAATTTTTAAAGGCAGCAACTGTTGTTTTTTTTTTTTTTTTTCTATAAGCATTTTTCTACCTTTCCACCTTTCTGGCTATAGATTTTTACAACTGGTGTTCCAGCCAAACACTTGACATTTTACCACAGAACATTAAGTTACCACACTTCCTACCCACACAAAAATTCTCATTTCACATTTTTAAAGAGCTTTTATTCTCACAATACTCATTACTTTGTTGAAGTCTTCTTATATTAGCACTGACCAGAGGACTCTATTTTCCTAGTTATTACCTAAAAACAGTTGAAGGACAGTTTTATCTGTGGTTTTGTCTGCTTGTTTGTCTGTGAAAGAGATGATTCTTTTCCTTATGATTGAATAAATATGCAGTAAATACTAAATATTACCTATATGTTAATAATTTCTAACTTCTACTGAGTGTTTTCTACGTACCAATCATGGTTATAAGTTATTTCCCTATGGAGTCAATTTAATTTTCCTATCAGCTCATTTAATTCAACAACCTTCTACAACACAGACTGTTATTGCTCCTATTTTCCAGATAAGGAAGTTAAGACTGTTTTGTAAAAAATTCCATTTTTATTTTTGATTCAAGGGTACATGTACAGGTTTGTTACAAGGGTAAAATTGTGTGATGCTGAGGTTTGGGCTTCTATTGGTCCATCACCGAGATAGTAAACATTGTACCCAATAGTAAGTTTTTCGGTTCTTGTCCCTCTCCCTTCTTTTGGAGTCCCCAGTGTCTATTGTTCCCATCTCTGTGTTTATGTGTACCCAAGATTTAGCTCCCGCTTATAAGTTAGAAAATGCAATAATTGTTTTTCTGTTTCTGAGTTAATTCACCTCAAATAATGGCCTCCAGCTGCATCCATGTTACTTCAAAAAACATGATATTTTTTTTCTTTTTTAATGGCTGTAGTATTCCATGGTGTGTATGTATAACATTTTCTTTATCCAATCTTTCATTGGTGGACACCTAAGTTGATTCCATGTCTTTGCTATTGTGAATAGTGGGAAGCTAGTCTTGAAAGGTGGAACAGAGCAGTTAGATTTTGAACCAAGAGAATCTTACTCTAGAGCCTTTGTTCTTCAGTGTCTGCAATCTAGATTTCCATTCATGATACTTACTATATTTAATTGGGTGAACAAATATCCTCATTTTTATAGGTCTATAATATGTTATTTTATTATAAAGTCATGAATTATCTTGCTTTATTTCCTGATTGTAGAGATTTCTTTAAATTTTGTACTTTTAAGTGTAGCCTCTTATAAAATAGAGATTATATGTGCATATATTGCATATAAATATGTTATGATGTGAACATGTAGTGACCCATAGTGTATAGAAAATTAAAAGAGTCATTCTCTTCCCATTTCATAAAATTAAGCATTACATATTATTAAGTATTGTCAAAAACAGAAACATGATTTTAAAGACTGTCTAGAAATCTGTAACAAGAATGTTTTACCTACCCATGAATTCACTATTTCTCATATTTCTTCCATTTTACTATGATTAGAAAATACTTCGGCCAACGTTTATGTTCAGTCATAACATATGTTCAGTTCATATTTCACTATGAATTTCATTAGACATTGTATTAGTCTGTTCTCACACTGCTATAATGGACTGCCCAAGGTAGATAATTTACAAAGGAAAGAGGGTAAATTAACTCACAGTTCTGCATGGCTGAGAAGGTATCAGGAATCTTACAATCGTGGCAGAAGGGGAAGCAAACACACCCTTCTTGATGTGATGGTAGGAAGGAGAAGTGCTGAGCAAAACTAGGAAAAGCTCCTTATAAAACCATCATCTCTTGTGAGAACTCACTCACTATCACAAGAACAGCATCATGGAGGTAACTGCCCCCATAATTCAATTTCCTCCCACTGGGTGCCTCCCACAAGACATGGGGATTATGAGAACTATAATACAATTCAAGATTTGGGTGAGGACACAGCCAAACCATATCATTAATTTGTCACTTTATATGTCCATTGTCCCTTCCAAAAATTATTTTCTTTGCTTCTAATGGCCTAATTGCTGTAAAGTCTCTTGAAAGACTGCCCCTGTGGTAAAGGAGGCATTTTTAGGAGGCTAAAAGCAAAGTCAATGTGTCTGGTAGATTATTCCTTCATGCAGTACAGTGTACTAAAGTATAAAACCCAGCTCCCTTGGATTAAATAGAGATATATGTTACTCATACTGTACATTGTAGTCTAGAGCAAATTTGTGGGATTAATTTAAAGCTGGTGTGTTGCCTGAAATCTTACCCTGATTGACTTATTTTCCTTTCCCTGTTCTATTGGTTTCTCTTGTGGACACTTGATCAATAAATCACTTCCTAAGGTTCAAGGAAACTTTACATAAGACAAAATGTCTTTATATGTAAATCTTTATATGTAACTCACAATATTTCTAAAATTTTATGCAATATTTTTTGGGGTACAGGGTTTTTTTTTTTTTTTGGTCACAAGCATAAGTTCTTTAGTGGTGATTTCTAAGATTTTGGTTCACCCATCACCTCAATCCTTTCTGACTTCTATGGTTTCTGCTGATAAATCTGATAAATTTTTCTTTATAGATTACCTGATGCTTTTGTCTCACAGTTCTTAAGATTCTTTCATTTGTCTTGACTTTAGATGACTTTACGACTATGTACATTGGTGATTATCTTTTTGCGATGAATTTCCCAGGAATTACACGAGCTTTTTGTATTCAGGTGATTCAGGTGTCTAGATCTCTAGCAAGGCCAGAGAAGTTTTCCTCTATTATTCCTTCAAATAAATTTTCCAAACTTTAGATTTCTCTTTTTTCCTAGGAAATATCAATTACTCTTAAGGTTTGGCCACTTTACATAATCCTATATTTCTTGCAGACTTGGTTCATTTTTTTCAAATTCTTTTTACTTTGCCTTTGTCAGATTGAGTTAATTCCAAAAACTGGTCTTCCAGCTCTGAAATTCTTTCTTCTACTTGTTATAGCCTATTGTTGAAACTTTCCATTGCCTTTTGTATTTCGCTAAGTGTGTCTTTCATTTCCAGAATTTGTGATTGTTTTTTTCTTTATAATATACACTTATCTGAAAATTTTTCATTCATATCCTGGATTTGTTTTTTAAATTTCTTTAAGTGGGTTTTACCTTTCTCTGCTATGTCCTTGCATAGATTAATAATCAGAGAATGATTTAAGATTCTTTGGGTGTATACCCAGTAATGGAATTGCTAGATTGAATGGTATTTCTGCTTCTAGATCCTTGAAGAATTGCCACACTGTCTTCCACAATGTTTGAACTAATTTACGCTCCCACCAACAGTGTAAAAATGATCTTATTCTCCACATCCTCTCTTTCATCTGCTGTTTTCTGACTTTTTAATGATTGCCATTCTAACTGGTGTGAGATGGTATCTCATTGTGTTTTTGATTTGCATTTCTCTAATGACCAGTGATGATGAGCTTTTTTTCATGTTTTTTGGCTGCACTTCTTTTGAGAAGTGTCTGTTCACACCCTTTACCCATTTTTTGATGGAGTTGTTTGTTTTTTACTTCTAAATTTATTGAAGTTCTTTGTAGATTCTGGATATTAGCCCTTTGTCAGATGGATAGATTGTAAAAATTTCCTCCCATTCTGTAGGCTGCCTATTCACTCTGATAATAGTTTCTTTTGCTGTGCAGAAGCTCTTTAGTTTAATTAGATCCCTTTTGTCAATTTTGGCTTTTGTTGTCATTGCTTTTGGTGTTTTAGTCATGAAGTCTTTGCCCATGCCTATGTCCTGAATGGTATTGCCTCGGTTTTCTTCTATGGTTTTTATGGTTTTATGTTTTACATTAAAGTCTTTAATCCATCTTGAGTTAATTTTTTATAAGGCGTAAGGAAGAGGTCCAGTTTCAGTTTTCTGCATATGGCTAGCCAGTTTTCCCAATACCATTTATTAAATAGGGAATCCTTTCCCCATTGCTTGTTTTTATCAGATTTGTCAAAGATCAAATGGTTGTAGATGTGTGGCATTATTTCTGCGGCCTCTGTGCTGTTCCATTGTTCTATATATCTGTTTTGATACCAGTACCATGCTGTTTTGGTTATTGTAGCTTTGTAGTGTAGTTTTAAGTCAGGTAGCATGATGCCTCCAGATTTGTTCTTTTTGCTTAGGATTACTTTAGCTATACAGGCTCATTTTGGTTCCGTATGAAATTTAAAGTAGTGTTTTCTAATTCTGTGAAGAAAGGCAGTGGTAGCTTGATGGGGATAGCACTGAATCTCTAAATTACTTTGAGCAGTATGGCCATTTTCTTGATATTGATTTTTCCTATCCATAACCATGGAATGTTTTTCCATTTGTTTGTGTCCTCTCTTATTTCCTTGAGCAATGGTTTGTAGTTCTCCTTGAAGAGGTCCTTCACATCCCTTGTAAGTTGTATTCCTAGGTATTGTTTTCTCTTTGAAACAATTGCGAATGGGAGTTGAATCATGATTTGGCTCTCTGTTTGTCTATTATTGGTTTATAGGAATGCTTGTGGTTTTTGCACATTGATTTTGTATCCTGAGACTTTGCTGAAGTTGCTCATAACTTAAGGAGATTTGGGGCTGAGAAGATGGGGTTTTCTAAATATACAATCATGTCATGTACAAACAGAGACAATTTGACATCCTCTCTTCCTATTTGAATACCCTTTGTTTCTTTCTCTTACCTAATTGCACTGGCCAGAACTTCCAATACTATGTTGAATAGGATTGGTGAGAGAGGACATACTTGTCTTGTGCTGGTTTTCAAAGGGTATGCTTCCAGCTTTTGCTGATTGAGTATAATATTGGGTGTGGGTTTGTCATAAATAACTCTTATTATTTTGAGATATTTTGCATCAATACCTAGTTTATTGAGTGTTTTTAGCCTGAAGGAGTGGGAATTTTATTGAAGGCCTTTTCTGCATCTATTGAGATAATCATATGGTTTTTGTCATGGGTTCTGTTTATGTGACAGATTACATTTATCAATTCGTGTATGTTGAACCAGCCTTGCATCCCAGGTATGAAGCAGATTTTATTGTGGTGGATAAGCTTTTTAATGTGCTGCTGCATTTGGTTTGCCAGTATTTTATTGAGGATTTTTGCATTGATGTTCATCAGGGATATTGGCCTGAAATTTTCTTTTCTTGTTGTGTTTCTTCCAGGTTTTGGTATCGGGATGATGCTAGCCTCATAAAATGAGTTAGGGAGGAGTCCCTCTTTTTCTTTTGTATGGAATAGTTTCAGAATGAATGGTACCAACTCCTCTTTGTACTTCTGGTAGAATTCGGCTTTGAATCCATCTGCTCCTGGGCTCGTTTTGGTTGGTGGGCTATTAATTAATGCCTCAATTTCGGAGCTTGTTATTGGTCTATTCAGGGATTCGACTTTTCCCTGGTTTATTCTTGAGAGGGTATCTGTGTCCAGAAATTTATTCATTTCTTCTGGATTTTCTAGTTTATTTGCATAGAGTTGCTTATAGTATTCTCTGATGGTAGTTTGTATTTTTCTGTGGCATCAGTGGTGATCTCTTTATCATTTTTTATTGAGTCTATTTGATTCTTTTCTCTTTTCTTCTTTATTAGTCTGTCTAGTGGTCTATCGATTTTGTTAATCTTTTCAAAAAGCCAGCTCCTGGACTCACTGATTTTTTGAAGGATTTTTGTGTCTCTATCTCCTTCAGTTCTGCTCTGATCTTAGTTATTTCTTGTCTTTTGCTAGTTTTTGAATTTGTTTACTCTTGCTTTTCTAGTTCTTTTATTTGAGATGTTAGGGTATTGATTTCTGATATTTCCAGCTTTCTTCCGTGGGCATTTAGTGGTATAAATATCTCTCTAAACACTGCTTTAGTTGTGCCCCAGAGATTCTGATATGTTGTATCATTGTTCTCATTGATTTCAATGAACTCATTTATTTCTGCCTTAATTGTGTTATTTACCCAGTAGTCATTTAGGAGCAGGTTGTTCAGTTTCAATCTAGTTGAGCAGTTTCTAGTGAGTTTCTTAATCCTGAGCTCTAATTTGATTTCACTGTGGTCTGAGAGACTGTTTGTTATGATTTCCGTTCTTTTGCATTTGCTGAGGAGTGTTTTACTTCCAGTTATGTGGTCAATTTTAGAATAAGTGCGATGTGACCATGAGAAGAATGTATATTCTGTTGATTCAGAGTGGAGAGTTCTGTAGATGTCTATTAGGTCCACTTGGTCCAGAGCTGAGTTCAAGTCCTGAATATCCTTGTTACTTTTCTGTCTCATTGATCTGTCTAACATTGACAGTAGGGTGTTAAAGTCTTCTACTATTATTGCGTGGGAGTCTAAGTTTCTTTGTAGGTCTCTAAGAACTTGCTTTATGAATCTGAGTGCTCCTGTATTGGGTGCATATATATTTAGTATAGTTAGCTCTTCTTGTTTCATTGATCCCTTTACCATTATGTTATATAATGTCCTTCTTTGTCTTCTTCTTCTTTTTTTTTTTTTTTTTTAATCTTTTTTGGTTTGGTTTAAAGTCTGTTTTATCAGAGACTAGGATTGCAATTCTTGCTTTTTTTTTTTTTTCTACTTGCTGGGTAAATGTTCCTGCATCCCTTTATTTTGAGCCTATGTATGTCTTTGCATGTGAAATGAGCCTCCTGAATGTAGCACACCAATGGGTCTTGACTCTTTATCCAATTTCCCAGTCCGTGTCTTTTAATTGGGGCATTAAGCCTGCTTACACTTAAGGTTCATATTATTGTGTGTGAATTTGATCCTGTCATTATAATACTAGCTGGTTATTTTGCCCATTAGTTGATGGAGTTTCTCCATAGTGTCAATGGTCTTTACAATTTGGTATGCTTTTGCAGTGACTGGTACCGGTTTTTCCTTTCCATATTTAATGCTTCCTCTAGGAGCTCTTGTAAGGCACGCCTGGTGGTGACAGAATCTCTCAGCATTTGCTTTTCTGTAAAGGATTTTATTTTACCTTCGGTTATTAAGCTTAGTTTGACTGAATATGAAATTCTGGGTTGAAAATTATTTTCTTTAAGAATGTTGACTATTGGCCCTCATTCTCTTCTGGCTTGTAGGGTTTCTGCAGAGAGATCCCCTGTTAGTCTGATGGGCTTCCCTTTGTGGGTAACCCTACCTTTCTCTCTGGTTGCCCTTAACATTTTTTCCTTCATTTCAACCTTGATGAATCTGACGATTATGTGTCTTGGGGTTGCTCTTCTTGAGGAGTATCTTTGTGATGTTCTTTGTATTTCCTGAATTTGAATGTTGGCCTGTCTTGCTAAGTTGGGGAAATTCTCCTGGATAATATCCTGAAGAGTGTTTTCCAACTTGGTTCCATTCTCCCCATCACTTTCAGGGATACCAATCAAATGTAGGTTTGGTCTTTTCATATAGTTCCATATTTCCTGGAGGCTTTGTTTGTTCCTTTTCATTCTTTTTTCTCGAATCTCGTCTTCACTCTTTTATTTCATTAAGTTGATCTTCCATTTCTAATATCCTTTCTGCCGTAGTAGTAGTGGGCTTTGAGCTTCCCCTAAGTTTACCAGAGGAAGTATTCTGGTTTCTCAGGTGATAGGCGGGGCCATAAAGTTCCCAAGAGTTTATATCCTTTGTGCTATGCTACCAGGGTGGGTAGAGAAATACCATCAGGTGGGGGCAGGGTGAGGCTGGTCTGAAGGCAGACTCCCTAGGCGGGGCTTGCCACGGCACTGTGGGGGATGCGGAAGTGTTTCTTGGGCCCTTTGGGGTAATGTTGCAGAGGGGAGGGAGTATGAATACCTCTGCTGTGCAGCAGAGTCACACGGGTAGTGGGAAATAGCTGGCAGCAATTCCCATGCAGTTGGTGAGGCCAGTGTTGTTCCCACAGTTGCCTGCCAACAGCAACCAGTCTAGATCCAGGCAGCCTGAACACAGAAATCAGACCTGCCCCAGGCCATAAGCTTCCCCTCTGAGAAAGCAATCATGGCTATCAGGCCATGCCCCTCCCTGTTTTCCTGCAATGCTGGGCACACAGCTCCTGCGCTTGTATCTGCAGCACTTCCCATTCATCCACCAGATTCTGTTCAAGGGAGTCGATGCCTACTCAAAATCATATCACAAATTTTAATTGGGAGCTTCTTTCACCCTTTGACTCCTGCTTGAGTTTCCTGGCTGCCTTTCCTGAGGGCCCCTGTGAGACATAATCAGGGATGACTTTCCTGGGTTCACACTGGAGACTGGGAATGCTTATCAGCCTCTTCCTGCTTCTACTTTTATGTTTTATACATTTCCTAAATCTGTTCCAGCTCTAGGTGGGGTTAAGACCTTCTCCCACGATTTGGATTTTCAGATTCGCAGTGGAGATATGTGTTTGGAGGCAGGCTCTACCCCTCTCATACTCCAGAAATTCACGGTTTTTGCCTGTCTCACAGAGTATGCTGCAGCCTGTGACTTCTTTCAAATGATCTGTGAATTCTTTGGGTTTTTCTGGCAAGTTCCTGCAGTGGTTCTTGGAACAAAAGTTCACAGTGTGAATCTTCACCCATTATTCAGTCCTTCCGAGCTGGGGGAGAGGCACACCAACACTGCCTCCTGTTCTCCATCTTGGGGAGAGAAAAGAAAAAACAACACACACCTCATAATATTTTTAATATAACTCGTTAGATCTGGAATGACTATGCCAAAAACTAAATATTTTTATGGCCTTGAAATTTGTACTAATATTAATTATTTCCAACCTGTGAGAATGCCAGTATCACAACACTCTGCACTGATTTACTGCAATGTGGACTGCATATTTTCAGTTTATTTCTAACATCAATAAAAATTTTTCTTTAATTCTTTTCTTCTTTATTTGTTATTTCCATGGAATTCTGAGATGGGGCAGGTCATTAGGAACCTGTGTTCATGTTATGATTTAATGAATTTATGTATTCATTAGAGACAGCATCTTGCTTTGTCACTCAGGCTAAAGAGTAGTGGTACTATCATAGTTCACTGTAATCTTGAACTCTTGGGCTCAAGAAACAATCCACCACAGTCTTCTGAGTAGCTAGGATTGCAAACACATGGTACCATGTGTGGCCCCATGTTATTTTTTTATTTGCAATTCCAAAAGCTCATGATAAATACTAATGTGATTTTGGATTGCTTCTATATGTATTTCAGTTGAAATTGAAAATTTTAGTTTAAATCAGACCCACATTTCTCTAGGGATGTCTGGAATAATAAGTAAATTGTGCTTTTTGAAGTTCATTTTGTTTTGTTGGACATTTCAGAGTACTATTTTGTCTTTATAGATACCTTTTCTGTACCATACACATTTTCTCAATTACCCTCTACTTGCTATAACTGGTTCCAAGAAATGACAAATGAGACAGATATTGGTCCTGCAAACATTCTAATAGTGGTATAGAGTGGTATAGACTGCTAGGTAAATAAATATAGTGTTGGTGGCAGCAGCAGCCCATCTGGAGTGGCCACTGCTATGACATTGACTGCAGTGAGGAGGCACAGCTGGGGCTGTGTGCTCCGTGAAGCTGGTGGGAGCCCTGCCCCCTTCCTAGTTGAAGGGGGGAGAGCCCTGCCCTTCTGGGTGCAGCAGTAGCCGCCCAGCCACGGCTGCAGACCTGGGCATACCTGTACTCTTGGGGCCCAGGAAGCCCCCCGTTCCTCTGCAGGCTCAGAAGTTCCTGCTCCCACTGCATGGCCTCTGCCTGCTCTTGGCACCTGCTCCAATTTTGGAGCAAAGTTGTGGCTAAGCCTGGGAACCATCATGACCTGGCCAGGTGTGTGCACACTCAGGGTGGCACTGACACACCAACCTGCTACTTCCTCAGCTCCCTCCAAACTTTGAGCACCAATGAGCATGGGAGGGAGGCCAGGGGCTCTGAGAGAAGCTCAATGTGGGCCTGCAGGTGCCCCCTTGGCTTGAACAGCCTGGGCACTACGGATGACATATAGTGATGGTAGGAGGCAGATAGGCTCCTGGGTGGAAAGGGGTGGGTCTCCAGTGAATCCCCACCTTCAAGCCAGGGACGGCCTTAAGCCTGGGGCCTGGGCTGCCAGTTCCACAGACTGGAGTGAGGACTTATGGTGCTTTGTCCAGGCCTGCCCATGGACCAATCAGCATGCACTTTATTCTCTCTGAAGTCTGTAAAATATCCAGTCTCAGCCAGACTCAGGCAGATGACAGTATGATCTGCCTGTGGCTAGGGGCGACCCATTCTGGTCTCCTCTCTGATGAGGGTTGCAGAGACATTGGGATGACCTGCCTGCAGGTAGGAGCTACCCACTCTGGGTCTCCTCTCTGTGGATGGCAGCAGATTTGATGGATGATCTGCCTGCAGAAAGCCGTTGGGATGACCTGCCTGCAGGTAGGAGCTACCCACTGTGGGTATCCTCTCCACTGAGAGCTGGGCACTCATCTGGATGACCTGCCTGTGGAAAGGAGCTACCCACTTCAGGGCTCCCAAAAACTGTTCTACCACTCAGCGTAGCTCCTCTCTACCTCGCTCATTCTCCTGTTGTCTGTGTACCTCATTCTTCCTGGATGCAGGAGAAGAACTCGGAACACATTGAATGGCAGGACTAAAAGAACTGTAACACAAACAGGGCTGAAACACACCCCCACTCGCCACATTGTGGATGACAGTAGGAGGGAAGAGCTGCTACGCTTCAGGGTAGGTCTGGGGGCTCCCTGAGCCAGAGCTGTGACATTATCTTTGGGGCTCTGCAGTTCCTGCTTCTGGGCAACACCATGTTCCCCTCATCTATGCATGGATGCCCACAGTGGAAGCTGCGTATGGTACGTCCTGTCCAGTTACAGCCTCACATGGAACCAACACCTGTGTTGGTGCCTGGAGCTACCCACCCCACCACAGCAGCTGCCGTGCCTGGCTGTGTGCAGTGGCCAGACCCTGTGCTCGCTTGACCCCACACCCCTCGCTGCTCTGCGGGCACCTGGCTCACCCTCGGCAGGTGTGGGTCATCAGCACGGGCTAGTAGCATGAGCCAAGTGCAGCCTGCCAGGCCGAGTGGGTGGAACGAGCCCAGCAGGTGCAAGCACTACTCCAGCAGAAGGCACCGCCGACCACAGAAGTTTCTGGCTGGCGAAGCGACACCCTAAAGATCCGGTGACATTGTGAAAGTGCTTTCATGAGGAACGTACAGTTTTCTCTTGTGAGCACATTGGAAAATACTTCAAAAATCAAGAAGGGCATCCTTTTTCGTAGATTCTAAATTGATGAGTAAAGGATTGGAACTGTTCAGGTGAAAATACACATAATCTAAGAGGATTTATGAAGGATATTTCAGAAAAATTGGAAGTTTAGAGTCAAGGAAAATATTAACTTTTCTGAAAGTAGAGAAAGTTCACTATTACTAGAGATGCTGACAGAAGGCAGTTAATGAAGAGCCTTGCAGACCAAATTAAGAAGTTTAGAATTACACATGAAGGCATTAGAAGTCATTGATATATTTTAGTTTTGGATAAAAATTTTATTAAGTTTTTTGTGTTAGCATATAATTCAGTCTGGTGCATGGAGAATGGATTAGAGTATGGATAAATTTGGAGAAGGAAGCAAGAAGTTAGAAATAGTTGCAGTTATCCAAGTGAGAGATAAGGGCATGTGAATTTTTGGAAGTTGAAGTCTAGATAGAGATAAGTAATTAGAAATAAGGTGTATTAGGAAGTAGAATCTAGGGAAATGCTAATCAAGTGAGTATACGGAATATGGGAAAGGAAGGAGTCAGGGATAATGTGGTTGTTTCTTTGATTATTGAGTGGAAATCTGTGTCATTCTTCAAGCAGGAAGAGTGCAGAAGAACATATTTGAAACTAAAGATGAAGCATTTGTTTTTGGACATGTGGAGTCTGAAGTGCCATTGTCAGAGTCAAATAAATATATTTAACACACATATGATATGTGCATCATGTTTCAACATCCAATCAGTTCTATGTTGGAGATTCTGGTTTTGGAGACCTCAAAGCCAAACACGTAGATGGCACTCGAAACAATGAATAGTATGAGGTAGCCTAGGAAGCATGATTAGAGTGAAATAAAATGGGCTTAACACATAAACTTAAATAATATAATATTTAAAAGATAAATTAAATAATATGCTGTGGCAGAGTGGCTAGAAAGGAGGAAAATATTCTAAGAAAAGGAGATAATTAATGGTGATATCAGATAAAATAAGTACTGATGGTCCATGAGTTACCAGCACGAATTGGTACCATGGAGAGAGTTACTTGGTGAAGTTATGGGGACTATATCTAGATTGAAGTGAGTTGAGGATTGAATGAGTCATGAAAAAGTGGCGTCAGTGAGTACAACCTTTTTTAACAGGCTGATGTTGTGGAAGAAGAGAGAGACACAATCTGAAACACAGGTAGAGGAATTAATCTTAAAAAGGAAAAAGAACACTGTTTTCATTATAACTGAGGAAAAAGAAGCAAGAGTAGGTAGAAATGCAAAGAAACACGTGAGTTTGTGACATAAATCTAAAGGTCTGTTTTATGAATTACCTTTACTCCATGAACTACACATTGAGGTCATTTGCTGAGAGAGAATGGAAGGAGGAGAGGGGATAACATTTGAAAAAGAAACTGAGAATTAGAGTGAGCACTATAATCACTGCAGACTCACTTAAATTTTAATTTGGATTCTATCAAACCTATTCCATAGGTGCAGTTTCCTTCTCACCACCGTCACTGTTCTCAAGTTCCGTTGCTCCCTATTTTCCTGATGGTGGAGAGTAAATCGTATGTGAGTCCTAGATTCCTGGTAAGAATGTAATGTTGGGTTGGGACACAGGCACAGTCTGGAGGAAGAGAGGCGTATTACTCCAGCTCAGAAGTGGATTCACCATAAAGTAAATAGAGCTTACTAACCTTGTTGAGGAAGCTCCCTAGCAGGAGCCCCTTAAAATTACTCAGAGAGGCCCCAGCGATATGTTTACATGCTCTTTTTCTTTTCTTTTCTTTTTTTTCTTTTTAAAACTGACAATACTGTATATATGCAAGGACTCACAAAAACAGATTCATCCCTGCTCCTACCAGCCGCTGAACTGGACATGTGCTGATTGCATTCAACTGGTGGTCCAGGATGATAACTGAGTACCAATTTGTCTTCTTGTGGTTCCATCATGGTGACAACAAATGGTGGCTTTCCTAGTAAAGGCTTATCGCTTTTAAACTTTCATGCTTTTCTTATTTCCTTGATCAGTAATCCGTGTTTGACCAGTCCATGACAGCTTTCATTTTGGCTTTTCTCTAGGGACAATACAACTAATAATGGTTGTTTTTCTCTAAAACTTAACTGTCAACCTAAGTCATTATACTTATTATGTATCCTCCACCTTTTGATTTTTATTTCGTATCTATCCTCTCCTCCCTAAAGCAGTGGATAACATTTCTAGTAGCCCAAGGTAGAGAAAGAAAGATTCTCATAGAACAAGCCGTGAAATTTGAAATACTATCTCCCTAGATCCTTAATGATTCTCAGGGAATTGGGAGGGCATTGTCTAGTAGGATTGAATCATATGTGTTATATTCCTTTGAATAAATTACCTGCTTGCCTCAGAAACACTAATCACTAAAATTATATGGCTGATTTGAACTGTATGTAAAAGTTCTCAGTAGTTTAGGAATATTTTCTTTTGATATAGTAGTAGGTAGAATTTGTTTTGATGCATGTTATTCAAGTTTAATTTTTTTTCTTTTAGCAGCAACAGAGGTTGTGAGGAAAAAAATCTCCTTTTCATTTTGCCTATTTGTGTGGGGTAATGATACTGTTTTACATTACTGGAGAGTTTTTTATTGTCTTGAGGATTTTATGGTATTTAATATTTACAGATATGGTTTTGACAGATATTGATAAAAATATTCCAGATATTTGTGGCACAAAAGACATTTATTCCACAGTTTATTTCCTAGTGGCTATTTTCAGAGCCATGATATGGCATTAAATCCACAATTAGAGAAAGAAAGAGCAGAGAGGCAGAATTAACAATGAAAAATAGATGAGGAGATCAATATGTTTCCAGTAGCTTTGTGTTATTAACATAAAAAAGCAAATTATTTGGATAAAAATTGATACCCAATTGATTACACAGTTTAATTGTAATATTTAACCACAATGTCTGATATTATACAATTTAAATAACATTAAGGAACAGTGGATTCCTTTTTCATTATGGTCAACTATGTTAAGTAAGATTATAAGTGACTTAAATAAAGTGCAATACAAAGAAATATTTTGATGAAAACATTTGTCCTAGCAAATGAGCCGAAATAAAACCCAAACAAAAGTAAACTGGTCATCTTATATTTCCTTTCCATATTTATTATTACCATTTGTCATTTAAAATGAGTTTTCCTTCATGGAGATTTTCTCTCAGTTGAAATTTAATATGTAAATCTTAGCAGTTCATTTGGTTCCTAAAAACTTGGGGTGTGCTGGTACAACATATGCACATCGTGCTTCTGCAAGGAAGATAATTCAATCATACGCTAGCCTCCTTCCCAGGGGAACAGCAATTTATGAAGGGCGAGCTATGAAGAACACTTGTTTTACTTAGTCTCCTGCCTGTGTGTGCCTCCTGGTTAAAATGGGTTAGCAGAGAGCGTGCATGGTTTACCTTAGAGTCGAAGAAAGCAATTATATTAGATAATATTTGTAAGGATAACTTATAGATAAGGAGTAGGGAGCAGGGGTCAGAATGGTAGCCAGTGGGAAACCTGCCACTGATGTTCAGGGAAAGAAAAAGAAGAACAAGAAATTGTCCCAAAGCTAAGGTAGAAAAATGAAGTTTAAATAGACCCCAGGATAAATATTAGATGAGACAGAACCCCAACTTAGGGCCAGAGTCTGTTTACTTCAACAAGGGAAGCAGCTGAAGGGTGAGCAGCTGTATAATTCAACCTATGTAACTTAGGTTAATACCAGTGGGTGAAGAAAAGTTTGGGGCAATTGAAAGAGCAGGATAAGCAGAGTTATGACTTAGATAAAAAGAAAAAAACAATTTACAGAGAAAAAGCATTATGGAAAAGTAGGCATAGTGAGCATATTTTAAGTGATCAGGAGGGTCCTTTGAAATGTAAATACAAGAATAAATGTAGTTACAATTTACTATATAAAGCAATTATACATAGTGGGTGCTTTTGATGTCCTGTCCATATTCAATTTACTGGGTGGTATACACCTACCTTCTAGCTGGGAGGGGCTATGTTAACAGCTTATACCTGGGATGGATGTTACATTTCCTGTCCATTACACTTATGACTTAACACAGGGGCTCTGTGGTCTATTTGTGTTGCTTAAGAGGGATGACTCTGCAATGTGATTTATGCTCCAGAGCATGCTCATGAATCAGATCAAGGATAGAATCTATGTGAGACTATACTCTTGCCCAGCTCCTTCCTCTTTCCTATTTGGCTCCCCACATTCACAGGTTTTCCTGATGAGAGCTCCCTCAGTCTTCCATACCTGAACCCCTGACACTGGCTTTGCTTCTGCAGTGCCTGACCTTGAATAGTTGGTACTAGAAGTGGTCCTGGGAGGAACACTAATGATTGATTCTGGCTACTTGACAATGAGCACTCCACTGCTGAGGGTACGTGGAATATTAATAGTCCTTAGCATTCTGTAGAAGTTTGTCATTAAGACTTTCCCTATGAGAAAGAAAGGGGTGGAGGGACATGCACCGGTTCATGCAATGTGCAATAACTGGCGTTTGAAACAAACCGGGAATATACTAATTTTAAAGACAGGGAAATTGGGTGGCTGTTGCTGAGCACCAATGATGTTTGCAAGAAAAAAGATGATTCGGGATAATCATTCATCAATTTAATATGAAATGTGAAATCAAAGGGCCTTAACGTCAGTGTTTTAAAAAATATTCATCTCCCATAGCTGGAGGCTGATCACTGAAGAGTAGGCTAAGAAATTACATGTAAAAGTCTCAAAACTCCAGGAACATTTACATTCTTAGTCCCAGTAAATCTCCTATGGCTGGTAGGGAAAAAATAAAACCCTGAGATTAAATTATTGGGATATTTGGATATACCCACTTGAGAACATAGAGCACCCAGATTCCCTTGACCCTCTGGGCCTCCAGATGTGGCTCACTCCCTCATGTTAGAGGGGAACAATTCCATCCCACTTTGTATTGCCTTTGCTTATCGTTCTTGCAGAGGTCTCAAATTGGGAGGTGGCCTTATAGGATAATGCTTTAAAAAAAAAAAAAAAAAAAAGGGATGTGTTTCTATCTGTTCCTATTCCCTATACGGGAAAACAAAACTATAACTAGGGGGAAATATCAGCATAACTAACTGATGAAACTAGTTAGATGGGACTATTAAGGAAAGAGAGGAAGAGAAGTATTACAGGATGAATAATTATAAACTGAGGGATTTGACCCTGTTTTATTAGGAAGGACTTGGAGAACATACTGATGGTGTTAGATCGAGGGGAGTGGAATATCAGTCTGCACATGGCACTGTCAGAGGTGTTTGAACCAGACCAGCTCTATCTTGAGTAGAGGCTGGGTAAAATGAGGCTGAGACCTGCTGGGGTGTGTTCCCAGATGGTTAAGCCATTCTAAATCACAGGATGAGATAAGTCAGCACAAGTTACAGTTCATAAAGACTTTGCTGATAAAACAGGTTGCAGTAAAGAAGCCAGCTAAATCCCACCCAAACCAAGATGGCCAGGAGAGTGACCTCTTGTTGTCCTCACTGCTACACTCCCACCAAAGCCATGCCAGTTTACGAATGCCATGGCAACATCAGGAAGTTACTCTATATGGTCTAAAAATGGGTGGCATGAATAATTTACCCCTTGTTTAGCATATCATCAAGAAATAAGCATTAAAATGGGCAACCAGCAGCCCTCAGGGCTGCTTTGTCTATGGAGTAGCCATTCTTTTATTCCTTTACTTTCCTAAGAAACTTGCTTTCACTTTATGGACTCGCCATGAATTATTTCTTATGGGAGATCCAGGAACCCTCTCTTAGAGTCTGGATCAGGACCTTTCTCTGGCAATAGTACTTTTTATCATATGGGAACACTTTCTTAGGAAACAGACATTAACAGAGGCCAGGGCAGCAAAGCGGGGAGGACTAGTTTTAATTCACTGCCGTAATGAGACTTTGTGGTGGTGGTGACAAAAACGAGCGTTAAATGAGTAGACTTGTCAGAACTTGCCCTGGAAAACAAGGAGGGAGTGGTGAAACAACTCAAAGAAGTAGACATGTTAAGCGAATTGATTGTTTAAGAACAGAAGACCCCTCCCCCTGCTGGCTATGTTTCTTGGGAGGACTTTTCATTTGCCACGGCAGTAAAACTGCGCAGGTTAAGTGGGATAACAGTGACACTGAATAGTTCTATAGGCTGGAACATGGAGGTTCTGGCCCATAACTGATCATCAACGCCCGGAAAGGAAATCCAGTGGCAACACTTAATAGAAGCAAGATAGGCATAATTATCCTAATGACCATCAATATCTCAGTGTCAGGCTAGAGTGATATGACTGGCAGGACCATCAATATCTCAGTGTCAAGTTCGGGTAATATGACTCGAAGGGATCTAGACCAATAACATTTTTTTTTTTTTTCACTGAGGAAACATTGCCAGACAAAATATAGAGCATCCAGTTAAATATAAATTTTGGATAAATTTTACTTAATTTTTTAGTATAAATATGTTCTACATATTGCACGGAGCATGTGTATACTAAAAACATTTTCATTGTTTATCTGAAAATCAAACTTAGGTGGTGTTCTGTGTTTTATTTGCTATATCTGGAAAACTTACCTTAAAGACAAGTCAATCTGCCAGGTTACTGCTTAACATATATTATCAAAGATGTTCAAGAATGGATGAGGAGAAGGCTTACATCAACCAACCCCTGTAGAAATGTTACTATTCCTTTCCCAGGGCCCAGAATTAAGCCAGTTTCATACCTGGAATTTATTAGCCAATGGACAAATTGAGGTTCCCATGAGGAAGAACCTGGAACACCACTGACAATATGTACAGTAATTTCCCGAATTGTTCTCCAAAGGGACTTAGGTCCATTGATTTGGATAATATTTCATGGAGGAAATGGAATACTTAGACATTTCAAGGGCTTTTGAACACAAATTCTGAAATTTACACTAAAGTCAGATACATATCTTCATAGAACATCTCTTAAAGTAGGGGTTCGTAGGAATCAGGTAATTAATGAGGTTTTTGCCTAGATTTGTCTTAACAGTGGGTTCACTGAGCCCACAGACCCATCATTCATCATTTTATAGTTCCTCCAAGTGCCACTTCTCATGAATTGTGTAAAGTATATATATATGATATTTTAGGTTTTTTGTTCAACTGTCTCAATTTGGAGATCTGGATCAACTCAGGCTAGCTATATGGACAAGAAAAAGTGCTAGCTGAAAGGAAGGGCACTCGAGATGCTGAGAGGGAGATAGTCAGTATCAATTAAAACCTCCAAATCAACCATAGCATCAGGGCTGTACTTTGTCCCGCCAATCATCCCTGTAAGTAAGTTTTCCCTGAAATTGTGATCAACCATAATGGGTGCTTTCCTGGAGTGAACTTAATTTAAGAAGCAAGTAGTTAACATTTGTGTGGGGCAAGAATTAGACTGGAGTAGATGCTCTTGTCATTATTTATGGCTATGCCTTTTCCCTCAGCTGCTGTGAGAGCTGAGATATGCTGCATTTCATGGCTTATTACCTGGAGCCCTCTACATAAAAGTGCCTTTGGCCAGTACCAGCTACGTAATTTTCAGGGCCCACTAAAAAATACAAATATGGGACCACTGGTTCAACAAACAGGAAGTCATTGTAGCTACTAACCTATAAAGCTTTTTTTCTTTGTTTTTCATGGTTATTCTCTTGGCTTGTTCTGAGGTTTTTTTTAATTGGTTATTTGAAATGAAAATGTTAAATTATTAAAATAAATTTTACCATACAACTTTATATTGTTCTATGTCAATTTTAATGCAAATATTAGAACATTTAATTTACATGCAGATTATCAAAATTATTAAATTCAAATTTCATAACTCACATATCATATATATTTCATTTTTACCAGAAAATTAGAGCCACTGTACAAATTTATTCACCTTACTTCTTGATTTACACATATTCTACCAAGACTTTACCTTACTTATGTGTAAGAAAGAACTAAAAAGTAAAGGAATGACTGATGACTCCTTTTTCTTCATTCTTTTCAGAGTAATATTTGGCTGTAAACTAGGGAAGTTATCAAGTCATGAAACATGAAGTTAAAAGGCACGGAGTGAGGATACAATAGCGTTTTCTTGGTAACTTATATTTCTAAGTACACAGTTGCCTTCTTTCTTTGTTCAAAGCAAATTCTGCTTGGAGTACAAAGTATAGCATCTTGGGACTGTCGACGCCCCCACTTACTCGGTGGTACACGTCACACACTTATCTTGTACTCTCTTTAACTCTCACTAAACCCTCATCTCACAGATCCACTGGAATTTGATATTCATGGGATATTGTTTATGCTATCTGAAATCGGGGGCAGCAAGAAATGATGCATACACATATTATATGTGCCTCTTGTGCTCACAAAGATACTCCGTTGTCCCATTGGAGATAGTTAAAAAGCTCAAAGACAATATTATTAAGAATTTAAAGGCAGTAACAAGAGAGCATTGAAGCAAGCATGGGTCTCTTCTGAGTGTAAGTCCTGTGCAGTTGCCCCAGTCACACACTTGAAAAACCAGCGCTGATGTTGAGCTGGTAGACATAGGCATATACTTCTGAATTAGAAAAAAAAAAAATGGGAAGAGGAAAGCAGTTTTTCAATGGGAATTAGAGGAATAGCCACTGGGAATCTTCATTAAAGGTTTAAGTAATTGTAGTTCTAACAATTATGATCTCTTGGAGATTAGGCTATCTTCCATGATTCTTTAAGTCAGAAACTCAGAAAGAATCAAGGTATGTCTTGTCAAGTTTGTCAGTCATGAAGCATGAAAAAGTAATTAATCTGAAGGTAGAGAGTGAGAGACGAAAGAGAGCGATAATAACTAATATACTTGTTTACTTGTAAGTTGTATAAAGATTTAGATGGTTCTTTCTTAATAAAGGGAAAACACTCGATAAGAGATACCTTTCTTCTCTCAACTGTCCAATTTTCCAATAGTCTCATTCTCAGAGGCTAAAATTTGCAATTGGCTTTTTAAAAATCACAGTAGTTTTATTTTCAATTGGGTGAATGTGATGCTTTGAGAGAGTATTTCTTAGGATCTTTGATATATGTACTCAGAAGAATAAAATTGTGGCTTTTAATACTGTCTTAAGTATTATTTCACCTTATTCTTGTAAAAGAACTAAAAATTTTTCTATAACTTTTATGTGGCCTGTTAGGTTTGGTATGAGTATTATAATGTGCTTGCTTCTGTAATCCACCAATGGTGGCTTTGTAGACACAGAATTATTTAGACATGGAAGATAGAAATATCTTTAGCTAACTGTCTACTTCACCTCTGTCCCCAAGTCATATATAAATGGGTCAAAACCCTCATATTCTAACTCACCTGAATCACCTAATATGACCTCTTATCAGAACACTTAGAATGCTGATGGTTCCAACTCCTTTTGCTCAAAGGACACCTCTTTCTAATCCTGCAGGGTGGTAACGTGACTGCAAGGCATCAGTCTCTGTTTTGCTCAGCTTCCTTCAGTTTCTCGAAGGCTACATTATAAAAACATCTATGTTCAGCTTCACTTTTATTTTTCTCATCTGAGTTTTTGAATTCTAATCACTCTTACAAAATGCATCAAATGGTTTCATTTTTCAACCAATACCTGAAGTCATGCTGATATACTATAGTTTGGAAGCCATCTATTAATGCAATTTTCCCTCATTAATAAGCCTTCTTTGACTATCCCATTTTCAGAACTCCCATTGCATATACACTCTGTTTCCATACTGTGACTCTTAATATACTTTCCTGTTTTATTTCTTCTTTCTAGCCTTTCCTTTCAGCAAACATTTTATGATATCAGTAGTATTTAAGTGTTTTTCTTGCTTTATACCTTTGCCAACAATTAGTACTATCAGATTTTGTAAGTTTGGACCATATACTATGTGGAAAATGGTATCTCACTGTGATTTTAATTAGCATTTTAATTACTAAATGAGTTAAGCATCCTTTCATATGTATATTGGCCATTTGTGTTTTCTCTTTTGTGAAATGCCTTTTGTTCATGTTTTAACAGGCTATCTTTTTAAATTGAATATAATCTACATATACTTATTCCTTCTTATTTATGTCTTTCAAACATTTTATCCTAATTTTTGTCTTGTATTTTCCTCTATGATTTTAAAAAAATGAACTAAAGTTCTTAATTTCAAGTGCTCAAATTTATCAATCATTTATCTTATACGTAGTACTTAAAAAAAAAAACTGCATCCTGAGGACATAAAGGTTCTATTCTGCATTTTCTTCTGATACAAAGTGTTGCCTTTTGCCTTTATGAAATTTATTTAGTACAACATGAAGTAGGAATCCAGTTGCATATGGTTATACTTGCAAATGTATAACTAGAATTTCTTTGTGTATAATATACAATATTAAGAAGAAAGAGATGTAATATAGTGAATTATGTACACTAAAAATTCTAGGGAAGATTGGAGGAATGGGCTCTAGGCTGAGCTTGTAAGAATGATTTTCTAAAACCAATGCATAAGTGGCTAAGGAAATTGCTACCTGTTCTACAATCAGGAAGTAACAGAATAGGAAGTTTCTGAGCCAACTGTTGGCTCCAGGATATTACACATTAGCTACACTCTAGAAGAGTGCTGCCTCATGAGGTGTTTGGTCCATCATCAATTTGAATGCCTTAAATGCAATATTTTTCTCTGTACTTCACTTTGTTTTGAATTTAAATCTCATGTCAGTCCAAACATTGGCAGAGACTGAACTACACTAGCAGCTGCAATAGAGTTTGTGAAGTTCAGTCAATCTACTATATTCATGTCAGTAACAAAATGTCTCAATTCCATTTATTATCTTGCTAGATGTTGTGGTACAGGAAGGTGTACTAGGAGGCACTTAGAACAGCTGTTGAACTATATCTCTTGACTTTTGAAGAACAGTTTTGTCAGGTATAGTATTCTTGGTTGTCAGTTCTCCCCCGCCTCCCCTCAGCACTTTGAAAATATCTTCCCACTTTTCTATGCTGCAATGTTTCTATTGAAAAGTCTGCTTATAGTCTTATGGTGGGTCTCAGATAAGTGACAACTTGTACAATCATGCATCAGTATAAAAGTAAGTAGCCAAGTGTGGTCGCTCACGCCTGTAATCCCAGCACCTTGGGAGGCTGAGGCAGGCAGATCACAAGGTCTGGAGTTCGAGATCAGCTTGACCAACATGATGAAATCCCATCTCTACTAAAAACACAAAAGTTAGCCAAGTGTGGTGGCACGTGCCTGTAACCCCAGCTACTCAGGAGGCTGAGGCAGGAGAATCACTTGAACCTGGGAGGTGGAGGTTGCAATGAGCTGAGATCATACCACTGCACTCTAGCCTGGGCCACAGGGCAAGACTCTTTCTCAAAAAAAAAAAAAAAAAAAAAAAGAGAATAAGTAAATTAATTGATCTAAATCCACAGACTATGTTCTAGATATCATTTGAGTATGTGGTAGATATAATATAATAGATTAAATAGTTGGTTTCAATTATTTATTTTACATTCTTGCCTTAGACACATGGTAGGCAGAATAACTTTCTTTCCTCACCTAGGCCTTTGCTACAGTATTGGATTTTGGTCAACTAGATGTTCCAGCACTCAATACAAGTGGAGGCTTGAAATGTACATACATGTTTGGGCTTCCATATTGGGCTTTTGATATCATGATCAGAAGAGTATACCTCAGCAGTCACTATCCCTTTAACCTAAGCCCCACATGAGACACATGAAATATACTTGAACTTGATCTGTAGCCCAGAGCTATGCTGACTAAATCCAGCCAAGCCCAGCCAAGATCAGCCAAATACCATCTGACACTCTGGTTCTGAGTGAGGAAAGTAAATATTTGTTGTTGTAAATGACTAAACATTTGAGAGTGTTTATTATGTAATTAATTATTGTAGACAAAGATAATGTATACCTTAAGTATTGAAATTTTTTCTAAAAAGGTAAATGTTTAATGTATAGAAAAGATTCATAACTGGTGCAAACTTTGCACCCAAAAAGACATTATACAAAGCCTGCAATTTTTGGTAGTCACAAATCAGAAGGAACTACTGGCATGTAGCCCAATATGTCAATAGCGCCTAGGGTGATCACCCTTGAATTAAAGGTTTACATTAGATATTGAAATGAGTCAAGTGATTTATTTAAAAACAAGAAAATGGCCAGGCACAGTGGTTTACGCCTTGGGGAGGTCAGCCTCTCAAACTGGTGGAATTATTGGCATGAGCCATGGTGCCTGGCCATTTTGTAGGCCCTCTCAACAAGAGACCTCACTTCTACACACACACACACACACAAAATAGCTGGGTGTGTGTGTGTCTGGCTGTAGTGAGCTGTGATCTTGTGACTGCATTCCAGCCTGAGCATCAGAGTGAGACCCCATCTCCAAAAAAAAAAACAAAATACCAAAAACCCCAAGAAAATGTTTAGTTTTTAAATGCATGGACTTGAATATATGGCCACATGTTCACCAAAAACTTCAGCAATGCACCCACAAAATTGTCATATATCAAGCCTCCTTCTCCATTCTCATGGCTTCTTTTTGACTTCATATTTTGTTCTTCTAATTAGAATATTGTATCTTGGAATGCTTTCCTGATTTCAACATTGCTCATGATTCCAATCTAACTTTTACAGTGCTAGCAACATAATCTTTTAAAGGTTTAGTTTTAGTCATGTCGCACAGATAATTCACATGGATAAGTTTTATAATTTTTCAAATCTTTTATATTTTGACTGATTCTAAACTTTCTCCTTCGAAAACTCAGACCCACTGTCTGAAACACATACTATATTTGATTGCATATACTATTTTTATTTTGTTGAATATTTACTCATTTATTCTCACTCAATCCATTTTAAAATACTTGTTCAAGTTTAAACATATATGCAAAGCAATTTCTTTTATTCAAAGACAAGGCTTTAAAACATATACATCTGTATAATATATGCATATGAGAGAGAGAGTATGTTTAGTATATGTATGTATGTATTTGGGTATTTGACTTAGTCCTAGGATTACATCTAAGTTCCTTGTCTATTACCCTGACACTTCTCATTTATTGTCTGTTTCTCTCTGAATTTGGTACATATAGGAGAGGAAAAACCGATAAACGTGTTAAAAAATCACATTATTTTGGATAATAGAAGAAATCTATGGATGCAGTGTATTGATGTATATATAAAGTCTAAATAAAGAACTTTAAACAGTCACATTTTGAAATAATAGTTATAATTATCCAAGCTTTTCATTGGTTTATTTTTTAAAAAATACATAAACCCAGTAAAATTACATTGTGTTGATGTGAGGGAAAACTTCAAGGTTGCATTTTGAGTCAAATTTGTTCTATTGTAGCACTTATTATAAGTATATTTATCTATTTACTTATCTTTTTTCCTCTGGCATGTGATAAGCTGTTGAGCACCCACTGTGTGTGTTTGTGTGTCTGTGTGTTTGTGTATGTGTTTATTCTAAATATTTACCTCTGTAACATATGAGAAAACCTGGACAACTGCTGTTGCACAAGCATGTTGTTGTTGATAAATGAATAAATGTATCTTATAGCTATAAACCTAGATGCCTTGTTTTTCCAAAATACCTTTTTCCATAAAAGATAGTAAGAAATCAGCATATTTAAATAAGGAATAAAATTATTTAACATAATTTTATTAATCATTGACTTAGGAACATTAAGGGCAAATTCACATTTATTTATTTGTTATAATGTCTGATATGTTTGAAATTATTCCATATGTCCTACTTAAGCATTTACTGCTGGGGTTCATGGAGCTTCTTTGTTAGTTACAATCTCACCACCAATTATTTTTAAGCATGAGGTCTTTAACTCTTAATTATTTTTGGTTAAGCATAATAATGAACAAATATTATTTATCATGGGTTTATCTTTGTTGTAAAGTTCAAACCAAGCCATACTTTTAACTCAAAAATTTTGCAAATACATATCAATAGAGTTCTTTTGGATAAAAACTTCTGCTTAGTATTTAAATTAACACTATTATTCTTGGGATTGTATAATTTCTCAGCTCTATGAGAGTCAGTGAAAAATATCAATAAATTCAAGTTAACTGTGAAATATTTTTAAATCAATATCTGTAGGTAATATTATTTGAACTGGTCACAAATCTGACACTATGTGAAAGTTAAATGCATTAATCAAAGTTGCTTTTATACTAATAGAAGCAAAATGTTCTTTAATTTGAATAGTTTGACTGAAATTAACTGAAAGCAATGGAAAATATTCTCATACACAAATAGGAGAATGCAATTAATGTGACCACAAGATCAAAGGCAGCATGTGAAATGCTAAAACCTAAATATTTCACTCTGTGTTTGATTCCCATAATTATTACTGTCTTGGAAACTTTTTGTTTTGTGAGTTAGAATTAAATTCTTAGTCTCTAATGTGTGTATCATCCTACTTTAATTTTTATTAAATATCAAAATACTATAGAAATGTTCTGCTGTTTTGGGATAAATAGTTCACCCTGAGAAGCATATATTTTTATTTCTGCAATATCCAGACCTTATAGCAAGCAGAGAGATTTTTCCGTGTTACTAAAGTGTTCAGTTAAACAGTTTGTTTAAAGCTCTTTTCACATAAAATAAACTTCTGACCTTATGTATATGTTACATAATTAGTTTGAATATATTATTTTTGTGACATGATTTTCCTTTTTCTTAAAACCATAAGTATCTTCTGGGTTAATATGTGGATGTTTATCTATTGGCTTATCTTCTCCAGGTACTGCTAATACTCAAACAAGAAATGAATGAGGGCATTCAATTTTATAATTCATAGAAGAATCAAGAGTTTCACAAGCCTGAGAAAATTTTATAGTTTAAAAGGAAATTTTGATGGAAAATAAGATACAAGGACAAACCACAGTATATCAACTATAAAAATGTTGTGAAGTAAAAATTAAACGCTAACTTGGTATTCAAATTTCCTGTTAGTGTAACATTGCAATATAACTTAATGCCTATTTTGTAATTCAAGATATCATTATAACAATTTAGTTTGAATTCAGATCAACTGAATTAAATATATTTTCAACTTTACTATAGAATTTGGTGGCAAACAAAATCTGAAATAAAATTAACTTGTTTAGGATGTATGCATTCTGTGTATGTCCACCGTTACGTTTTTCTGCATAAATACATACAAGAAAATTGTATTTAAAAAGATGTTTTGGGCAATGTATAGCTCCCCTAGTGCTTTCTAAGCACACTAGTCTGAGCTATCAGAAGAGTCTAAGAATTACAGGACTAAATTTTCTCCTTTCAGGAGGGATTCTTAATATAAGAGATACATTTACAAAATAGCTCCCATTACCTACAAACACCGTAAAGAAAAGTAACAGTGCTGCATGTGGACAGAACTGTGTCACCAGAAGTTAGAGGAGGAAAGCATTTCCTATCCAACTTTAAATGCTGCGAATGAATAACCAGGAAAAGTGCGACAGAGGATAAAATACCAACCAAAGACTCCAAAAGCGATGTGAAGAATATAAGGGGCTCATTGTTCTAAATTCTGCAGGAGAGCACTAGAAGAAATCAGGGGAATCCCACATTATGTGGTAACTTTTACAATTTTATGCTTCTTTACACATTTTATTGATTGAATGACAATTTTTATTTACTGTGGAGCACCAGAAAATTCTGACACACAGTAAAGTATTCTGCTTCTCAAAAGAGTGAAGGGTACTTCCCTTAAAAATGAATAGGAATAAAAATGAATATTTTGCTAGGCTGGTAAATCCACAAGCCAAAGTTTAAGACAAATTATTTTATTCTGAATCAGTGATTCTTTTATTTAAAGTCATAAATTAGTGCCGGGTGCGGTGGCTCAAGCCTGTAATCCCAGCACTTTGGGAGGCCGAGACGGGCGGATCACGAGGTCAGGAGATGGAGACCATCCTGGCTAACACGGTGAAACCCCGTCTCTACTAAAAATACAAAAAAACTAGCCGGGCGAGGTGGCGGGCGCCTGTAGTCCCAGCTACTCGGAGGCTGAGGCAGGAGAATGGCGTAAACCCAGGAGGCGGAGCTTGCAGTGAGCTGAGATCCGGCCACTGCACTCCAGCCTGGGCGACAGAGTGAGACTCCGTCTCAAAAAAAAAAAAAAAAAAAAAGTCATAAATTAGTAAGCAAATTACAGTTTCTGATCTGAGAAAGTGGCTGCTGGACGTACATTTCTTGATAATATGACCTAAACAGCAGCATGACGACACGAGCTAGTGCACAGAGCCAGAAAGGGTTTCAATAACTAACACACGTTTGGTGAACAAATATACCTTTGGTGACATTTGTAAGTATCATACCGTCAATCTAAGCAGCTTCCAGCTATGGTAATAAACATGTGTCTAGACACAACTGCACAATATTATACAACTTATACTGTATGTTTAATTCCTAAACACTTTAGTCTTTGCCTATTTTTTCACTTCACACCCTCATATTTTAAGAAAATGAGTTTTTGAGTTTTGGGGAATAAATGTATGTTCTAATGAAGAAGAACTTTTTAAAACTAATCATGGATTTAAGAATATTTCAGCCAGAATACTGTTACCTACAATGTTATTTTTAGAGGAAAGACAGCGTATGATGTGGAGGAAAAATCTGCCTGGTCTACATTTCATTCCAAAATTACAGTTAAGGTATTTTTTTACTTTCACCTTTTTCTAAACCACTGATGGATGAATGATGACCCATGGGTCAAAACCAGCTCACTGCTGGTTTTTATACATAAAGTCTTATTGGAAAACAGCCATGTTCATTCATTTATCTATGGTCTGTCGCTGCTTTCACACGTCAGAGGCAGAGCCAAGTAGTTGTGGCAGAGACCATATGTCCCGCGAAACTGAAATTTACTGTCTGGCCCTTTAGAGGAAAAGTTTGCTGATCCCTGCCCCAAACCATCAAAAACCAAGCATCAGTTCTTTGCTACATCTTTTTTTTTTTTTATTGTAGCGATTTATAATTACCTTCAAATATTAAACTTCAGCAAATTAATTGTGTCGTTTTGAATGTTAAGAAGTTATTTGAGATGTTGATTTTTCTACTTATTTATTCTACCAGGTTGTCCTTTACAACTAATACAAATATTGAGAAAATAAAAACGTTCCAAGAGAAAACTCAATATGCCTGTAATCCCAGCACTTTGGGAAGCCAAGGCGGACAGATCACCTGAGGTCAGGAGTTTGAGAACAGCCTGGCCAACCTGGTGAAATCCCGTCTCTACTAAAAATACAAAATGAGTCGGGTGTGGTTGTGCAAGCCTGTAATCCCAGCTACTTGGGAGGATGAAGCAGGAGAATCACTTGAACCTGGGGGGCGGAGGTTGCAGTGAGCCAAGATTGCACCACTGCACTGCAGCCTGGGCCACAGACTGAGACTCCATCTCAAAGAAAAAAATACAAATAAAAATTTTATAAAAATAAATAATGTTTGGAATAGCATCAAGGAGCTACATAGGGCTATGGGTACAATCCGTAGTCGTGCAGTAACATCATTACTTCATAGTTACTAAAACCTAAGATGTTAGCATCATCAATATTACTGAATACTGAAGGGTACTGATTAGTCCAATTTTGCTAGTAAAGCAAAAATGCAATACAAAGTCACCTACTTATGATCAGTTGTGTCATAGTATCATGTAGAACTCTTGTAGTTTCTTTGAGCTATTAGGTCTTACAAGCAAATACTTTAATAAGGGCTTTTTTTTTTTTTCCCCCAAGCAATGTTTTTTACTGATGACTAATATCTTTTTTTTTTCCCTTTGAAATCTTTCCTGGATGTATTACATTGCATTAGGAGCCATACCTTTCTGCATGTACTACTTATAGCCAAGTCACCCTAGTACATCTTCTGACACTGCTACTAGTTGTGTTTTCATGGTTTCTTTTTATGTTTGCTTCAGTCTTCTAGGTCAGAGTGATTTATGTATAGTGTTGTTTCTCCTCTTGCTCCCGCTATCTCGTCTTCTGCCTTAATGGCATGCTTATGAGGATGGATGCTGTTATTAGTCTCACTTGCTTACCTAGTATGGAGCCATTATAATCTCAGTGGAAGAAGGGGGGCAGAATGATTCAATTATTATGGCTTCAGTGGATGCAGCTCATGCATCCTACTGTTTCTTTATCACTTTTTATTTTTAACATTTGACTTTCTTTTTGCCGGATTCTGAAAAAATCAGTGAAACTTCCTTTTTGCAATTCCCAGTGATTTTTGGGGTATGTAGCTCTTACACAAATATACTTACCATAAGAATATTAGAGTTTCTATCTCTAGGTCAACATCCTAATTAGATTTCCTAACCTTATTTTCATGACTACTTAAATAAGTCAAATCTGAAAGTCTATTTTCTTTTTTTTGTCAACAAGACACTGAAAAATATGTAGCTTTTCACTGTGATAAAAACATGTTTATAATGGAGATTTGGGGACCCCTTCTAAAAATACATATTTTCATTTTAAAATTTGTCTATTGTTTTTTAACAACAAATGTAGACGTATATGACTTTGGTCTTTTCATTACCTTGAGAAAACTGTCTTGAAACAGTCTGAGTAAGCAGACATTTCTGAGAGTATTTATAAATTTGAGTTCCTTCTCCAGTTTTGAAACAGTTCCAGATTCAACTGCAAGTGAACCGGTTTCTATCTTACATTTGCAGCTTGTCAAGAAATTAACGTGTTTTACTGCTATCACACAGGACTCTGGGCCAGAGATTTTTTTTTTTCATTTTTAATCTCGCTATCATTTTTCCATTTGCAAAGATGTGAGAGCAGTGAATATACTCCTTCAACAATCAAACTGTCAGTGCTTTTGTCTGCTGATGAGTTTAGACTACCATTGACACGTTCATACCACCATTTCTGTACGTGAGTCGACTTAGTGACATAAAATTGTTGCCATTATTCGATTGCCACAAGAAGGCGTACGTTTCTTCTTCTTGCCACAGTGACCCTATATTTATACATGGAAGCTCACTTAGTGATTTAATTTCAAGAGACTGAAGACAGTCTCTGTACAATCCTCAAGTAATGCATGGCCCTTCATTTTGCTGTGGAAAGTCTCCAGGCAGCGAAAGCTAAGTTGTTTTGCATGAATATTCAATTTCTGCTTATAAAAAATTTTGACTCGCTGTTCCTTGTAGTAATTCAATACAAGTTGGCTTTGTAGTGATAGAATTCTTAGTGGCTCTTCATGGGGATAGGCTAATAATGAAGCGAGTGGTCACAAATAAAATGATAATTATTTTAACAGATACTATGATAATTTTTGTGACAACTAACTCAAGAATCCAAACTTTTCAAATGTTAATTTACAGATTAATATTGTGACATTAGGTATCAGGAGTTTCACAGACAATCATTAACTTGTGTGTTTCACAAGTCAATCAACCTCCTTGTTGACTATAAACAAAGTTAAACTAATCAATAGTCCTTAATGGTCCCAGTTCCTCTGTAGATTACCAGGTGATGTTTTCCAAGGGAATCGCTGAACAGAAGGACGTCTCTTTAAAAGGTTTATTTTGATTTACAATCTTATATAACTCTGGTCAGTGCAAAACATTTGGGTGAATACAGATGTCACAGTATTACTTCATGACCCCTTGTAAGAGTAAGCACTCAAGCATTTATTATCATTCCTAATACTACTACTAGTATATTATTACCAGAAAGGGATCATTTAGAAGTGGATTTATATTAAAGAAATACCAAATACATACTCTGAGTAAATTCTAAAGGTAAGAGAACAATTTTGTGTCTTTGCAGACACAAAATTCCTTGCAGATGTTTCAGAACAAGGAAAGGAGGTGTATCTAAAAAAGGTCCATGCTTTTAAATGTACATGTTACATAAAGCATAACCATCTTAACATGTTATTATTATTTTAAACTATAAAGCATAGTGATAACCACAATGTCTATCTACATAAGATTTAGGACATAGTCATAATGCAAATGGGGAAATGGTTTCTGGTGTTCTTCTGCCCATTTTTGTTATTCTCTCCTGAATCTTACCGTGTCCACATCCAGCAACCAGTCCTGATTCCTATTTCTGTGAGAAAATACCAAATTCTAGGCACTCACATGCGTTTGGAGCTAATAAATTTCATTTTCTAATTAAGAAAAATTACCTAATGAAGCAACTCAGAAGACTCAGAATAATATATACATAGGAGTACCTGTTCTGTCAGGGACAAGGAACTTTTGATCAGGCTATGTTCTTTAGAGCCTTCAATCATATTTAAGTTACTGCCTAATGTGTACTCTTAAAGGCCAACTCAACTCAACTATTTTCAATTTTTTTGTGTTACTGAGTTCTGGAGCCTGTTCATATGTATTTTTCAGAGTAAAAAGTACAACTAAATGTTTAACTTTTGTTTCTACTTTCTATATGTAAATTAGATCTTACAATTTAATTTTCAAACTTGATGCTTTTTTGCATCCTGCCTCTATTTGTGAAAATCTGTAGCAATACATATTTAGGGGATTTTTGTACTGATTGTTTGAAAAGTATACAGATTTTATTCTAAAAGGAGCTTATTTTTCTTTTGAGATTGCATATACTTCAACAGCCTAAAGGGATATTTGTATCATAAGCACAATACTCAATAACTAATGTCTTGGTTATGGTTTCACAATTATCCCCAGGAGATGATTTGGGGGATAGATAGAAGAAAGTCAAAGAAGCATAGCAACCCCCAAAAGATATCTAGATGTTTTCTAGTTCATCCTCCAACTGAGATGTTAAATAATTCAGATCACTATTAAGAAAACATTGAACTATAAGTTTACCACAGTTAGATACTGGATGTGGTGAACTCAATTTGTTGACAGGAAGGGGGTATGATATTCTACTCTGGTGCTATAGATAATTGGGTGTCTAGGATTCTCTTCATTTCTTGTTAAATAAATGGAATGATGTGTGTGACTCATTAAATGATATATTCCACATAAGACTATAATTGTTTCCTCTACCTACATGTTTCTTCTTTGCACTTGAATCTAAATGGTAGAAGCAGCAGGAATTTAAGGAAACTGTAGTCAAGGATGTGCTTTGAGAGAAATCAATGGACTGCTTTGACTGGTCAGGTCAATCAAAACAGCCTGTGCATACTGAAACATCCTAAAATAATTGTATAGAGTCTGGTGGTGTGGGGAACATGGTTGCTAAAACATGCTCTAACTGTTATTAATTTTGGATTTTTTGAAAGCAAAAAAATAAGAGATTTGGCTATGGTTTTCATCCTTCAGCAAGAGTTAAGATATGGTGTTTTAGCCAGTAATTTAATGTATGAGTCACTTGACCTTTCATAATTCACTATATTGCTATTCAGTTTGCAATCAGACTATGAAGCTCTTTATAGTTAATTTTGTTTTTCTTCATTTTAATAGCTGTATTTTTTTTTTTTTTTTTTTTTTGAGACGGAGTCTCACTCTGTCGCCCAGGCTGGAGTGCAGTGTCCGGATCTCAGCTCACTGCAAGCTCCGCCTCCTGGGTTTACGCCATTCTCCTGCCTCAGCCTCCCAAGTAGCTGGGACTACAGGCACCCGCTACCTCGCCCAGCTAGTTTTTTGTATTTTTTTTTAGTAGAGACGGGGTTTCACCGTGTTAGCCAGGATGGTCTCGATCTCCTGACCTCGTGATCCGCCCGTCTCGGCCTCCCAAAGTGCTGGGATTACAGAATAGCTGTATTTCTTTATATCCCATGTAATTCAATGGAAGTCTTATCAGTGGGAGATAGCAATTAATTCATTGCTAGCTAATCTTCATTCAATTCAGATATATTGATAATTCAACTCAGATCTGATGAACTTCCACTGTGAAAATTAGATATCCATACAATCATGTGCATTGCATCAAATTCAAGTTTATTGTACTTAGATGCGTAGTTGCTTGCAATGCTCTTGATTTCTCTTTTTGTAACTAACAACTGTTTGGTTTCTAAATTACTACACATATTCTGAACATTAATTTCTTTTCTAGAAGAATTAGGCAGCTTACTTTTTGAGCTCCAATGTTGCTTCTAGGAGCAAGCACAAAATTAAACTTGATTTATACATTATGCATTTCATTAAAGAAAACATGGTTGTAAGTGTTTGTAAATCTTGAATGCTTCATTCATGATGGTTCAATTTATTATTACTAATAAGGAGGTGATAACGTGGCATGTGGTATTCGTCCAGAACAGGGGTGACATGCAGCTCTTTCAAAGACTGCTTTGCCTGCTGCAGGACTAGCAGTCAATGTGGTAAACGAGATGTATACCAACCACTGATTTTTCTCATTCCATCCCCTTCAAAACCCAGAATGTATTTGAAGCCAGAGCAAGGTGTTTTCTACTGTTAAATCAGGCATAGGCAAATGGGAGCTTGTTGAACAAATAGAAACTGCACTCCTGAGGAGCTTGGAAGATTGTTATTAGATTCTCTCTGTTGAGGATCCTAATCACACCACTTGAAATACTAAGTAGGCTGCATCCAAAATGAACTAAAATCATGTGGATCAGAAGCTAATTGCTAGCAAGCTGTTTAACCAAAACTGAATTTAACAAGCTGTCTTCATTATTTGGCTATTAACTGACAAAAAGATCCGAATTATTGATAAATATAGGGATTCTCAGAATGTGAGACCATGCTATGTCTTCACCAGTTTATTGCATTTTTACTTCTGAGAAAACAGAGACCATGTTTTCAACCTTTGCATTTAGGAAGAACCATATGACAAATTTTATCTGACAGAACGTGGGCAGAAATGATCTTAATTTTATCTTTCATTACTTATCAGATGGCCGAAGGCAAAGAATCCAGTGAAGGACTTCGAGGTCCTTGGATGGACCCCTTGGTGCCTGATCCCTGAATATAAAAGGCTGCCTGACAAAACCTGACTGGATGAATACAGGTAAAAAAATAAACTTTTACTGTGCTACATAAATGAGATTTTGGGGATATTTGTTATAGCAGGTAGCTTCCTCTGAGTAATACATGCATGATAAAAAAACCGTGAAATATAATGGCTATAGTACTGGTATTCATGCTTTAATAATATTCGATTCCTTAGTCAAACCATACATTTCTCTCTTTTGTATTTAGATTACAAACGTTAAAACAGAGTTTACACATTTAAACCAGTCTTATGCTATTTTCAGTATTTCAAACCTGAGTTATTAGAAATAAAAGGGAATACAAAAGAAATGCTTTTATTATTCCACTTCCAATTAACCTATCCTGTGATGTAAAAAAAAAAGCAAAAACAGTAAAGGACACAAATTTCAACTTTTACAAACGTCTGAACTATAGGTAATTTTTTTATTATACTGAATATTATTCTTCAGTGACTAAATGTTTAAGAATGTATAAAGATGTAAAACTGAACATATAAGAACAAATTAAATATTTAAATTAATGAGTTGTTTTTAAATGCCAAGGTGTTGTATAGCTTGTAAAATGTTGCCTCTTTGTTTCATATATGTTATTGCTATTTCTTGCAAGACCAAAAAAATAAATTAATAAAAAGGACCCTGATTGTGGTTCATCCCAATAGTATGAATAGTATGAACAACGAGGTAGTTCAGTGTAATTAATGTAGCACAGAACCACAAAATATATGTCTTCCAATATGTCATGCCTTATAATTCGTCTGAAGTTAATAAAGAGGTTTAATTTGTCAAAAAAATCTCCTAAATGCACTTTCATACAATAGTGGGCTAATGTTACATACTTATGTAGACTGAAAATTCCTGAGCAACTGAAATTTTAGATTTCTATTTACTGTAACCACAGTAATTCATGAGATATAAACATAATTCCTCTTGTTTTGTATGTAAAACTTAAAGTGGGATGTTATTTTGGGGATTGAACATTTAGAGCTCAACTTGCTCAGTACTTTACTCGATGTCTGATTTTGGTTCCTGGAGTTTCACATTCAGGCCACAGAACTATAATTAGAAAGGGACAATTGGTACTCTGCCCCAGCTCACCCAGATTTAGAGAGTACAACACGAAAATAATAATTGTAAAGACTTAGCACCTACTTAACAAGAATGATGAGCTAAAATAGGAAGTTACCAGATGGCACACATGGTTAATAACATCCATCTGTGCGCCTCATCATGAAGAATAGAGTTTATTTGAGGGCACATTTAGTGCTGTTTACACCAAATAAAATATTATTACACCTTTGTTAGGGCAGGTCCCCTTTGAGCGCTTCTTTCTCAAGCCTGACCCCGGCAGAATATATGCTTTTGTTCTTGGAGGAGAGAGGAACAAACTACGCTAAGATTTGTGGGAGCACAGAAACCATCTTTTCACAACTCCTGTTTGCCTTGCCCTGTCTCCTTCCTCATGTGACTAGCAAATTAAAATAAATAATTTTCACTAAACTACCTTTTACCAGGAGCAGTACATCTGGATACACTGAAAGATGATAGAGATATATTGAAAATAATCCAGCTTGTAATATTCTAGCATTCAGATGAGATACTCTGGATTCTAAAATACATAAATTGTTAGTATACCAGTGGGGTTAAATACTGGAGATGTACAGCTAGACTACCTGGGTTCGAATCTCATTTCCATTTTTTTACCATTTTTGTGACTTAGATAAGCAAGTTAAATTCCTTATAGCTACATTACTCCATCATGTTCCATCTGGAAAGTGAGGATGATAAAAATGATATAACCTGTCTATGAGGGTAGTTGGGAAGTGGAAATGTGTTATTTTTAAAGCCTTTAGAACAGATTCTTGAACATAATAAGCATCATATGGGTTTGACTGACTGAATAATGACAATTTTAAAACATCTTATTTAAATAGAATAATTGGCTTCTGTGAACATTGTAATGTTTTTTATACAGTTTGAAAGGAATCAATGCTAGCTTTCCATTGCATTTTATAATCCAATCTAATGCATAACCATGTAACTAATCTAGTACAAACTGTCAGGAAAATATAATTTGGGCAATTATCCAAGTGGAGCAAGCTTAGAGGCTATGTGATACACAAGCACACATATAATCCTTAATAGAGATGTACATCTATTTTTGTCCTGCTGAGGTTATAAGCTGTATTCCATGTGACTTAACCCATTTGATTTTTTCTTACAACGAAATCCACCAGAAGTGAAGAAAAGTGAAGTGTACTTAGATGAATTTCCAGAGATCTCATTCAGGTTTCCAGAATAAGATGAACTTTGATAAATCTAGAAACATCAGCCTTGCCTTGTTTTTAGCTAAAGAGTATCACCAATACCATAACAAACCTGGAGGTTGAGTGTCCATGAATGTGGGTAACTTTTTAAATGTTTAAAAGGCTTGTACATATACATTTAGTCCAGTCCAAAAAATGTAAAAGAAGCAATGTTAAACAAGCCCTGGGTTACTCATCAGATTTAAGTAGAATAAAAATATATACTAAGGCACATATGTGAGAATAGTGTTTTAGGTTAATATTTATCTTTTAGTTGGAAATCATTTCTTTGGAAATCCTTTCGAGACATTATCACTATTTGCCTGTAAATACATTAAAGACATTACTTTGCAATATTACCTGTAAAATCACACATTTTGAACTATGGAGTTTTTACTTTCAATGAAGACCCAATTTTATAGCATGAAAAGAAAAATAGTCATCCTCTCTTTTTAAACAAATACATATAGTATGGAGTCACTGTTAACTTTGTGATTCCTATTTTCTTCCTGTAAATATGAGATTCACTATTGAATTACTGCATGAAAGGATGTCCTGGGTTAATCTAAGTTGCTTATTTTGTAGAAATAAAATATTGGGTCTTAGGTGTAATAAATGTAAATATATCTACGAGAGAGTTAGTGTGTGTATTTAAATTCATTCTACACCTGGCTTGGTGAAAATTAATGCCCACAGCTCCCCTCAACTCATTTCAGCCCTCTTCTTCTTTACCTAATTTTGCCATATCTTTATTGTTTCACCTTAGAAATACATATAATTTGGACATATTTAGTAGAAATATTTGTTAGCATATGTGCTGTTGTAATTTCAGCACAGGTTGATGAAAATGCACCAAAGTATCTCCCCATATGTCTACAGGAGATTTTCTTAACTGCTACAAGGCTAGAAAGACGCAGGGGAGAGAATGCACTTTTAGAGGAAGTGAGAACTAACTGGCTGTCTTTGTAAGCAGATAGAGGCGACTTTATTTCCTAGAGCACTGAGAGAGCGTATAAGCAAAGTAGGAAAGCAAGCCAAAGTATTAATTTAATATAAAAGCAGCTCTTTAATATCTGATGCACATTATTATATGGTCTAATTCAAGGTAGAAGGGAGGATAAAATATTTGTTTCTTTTATTCTGTGACATCTTATATGAATTAAGATGATATCATTTATAAACAACCCTATCTTTTGGTTCATTTACTACAACAAAAGTCTATCTATCTTTCACTCCTTCATGGCCTGCTATAGGTCTTGGTGATTCTCTCATGCATAGTGTTCAAAACATGCCGTCATAATGATTATGAAAAAAGAAAAGTCTGTGTAGTTAAGCATCAGCTTTGCAACATCAAATAATAAGTAATACATATTACTTTTTCCTTCTAAAAATTGCAACAAAAGTTTTTCTTATTGAAGCAACAGTTAAAAACATTTTTTTTTTGCAGAAGTCTTACCTAACCTCTATTTTATATATATATAAAACATATATAAATGTATATGTTATATAATGTATTCCATGTGGATTTATTCATTTTGTTTCTCTGAATTGGGACTAAACATGGATTCTTGTACTTCTGGACTTGCAGAAGCAGGGTTCAATAGAATATATTCTGAAACATGTAACATTTCCTGATTTGATCATACCTACTGATATGGTTTGGCTGTGTTCCCACCCGAAGCTCATCCTGAGTTGTAACTCCTATAATCCCCAGGTGTCTTGGGAGGGACCTAGTGGGAGGTAATTGAATCATGGGTAAATTGAATCATTATTTTTTCAAATTGAAAATCAGTTTTTCCCATGATGTTCTCATGATAGGGAATAAGTCTCATGAGATCTGATGGTTTTATAAAGGGCAGTTCTCCTGCACACATTCTCTTGCCTGCTGCCATGTAAGATGTGCCTTTCCTCCTCATCCGTCTTCTGCCAAGATTGTGAGTCCTCCCCAGCCATAAGGAACTGTGAGTCCATTAAATCTCTTTTTCTTTATAAATTATCCAGTCTTGGGTACATCTTTATTAGCAGTGTAAGAACAGACTAATACACCTACTATCATGTATTATGGAAATGTAAACTCCAGTAATTTTCATCACTTTCTTCCATGTGTCAATATACTACAGTTTTATTCTTGCTTCCCAGTGATTTAACACTTAATCCAGTGGTTTCTTATTCCTCATCTGATTGTATTTCTCTGACATGTGACATATTTGACCACTCCTTTTTCTCAAATCTTTCAAGAGAACTCAAATCTTTCAAGAGAATTTCTCTTTCAAGAGAATTCAAGAATTCTTTGACCTTAGTATTTGTTTCTCTTTCTCCTTAGTTTCCTCCTGTGACTGCTGTGCTCTTTAGATTTTTTTCTTTCCTAGAATTTTAATTCTAAATCCTATTCTCTTATCATTCATCATATTTTTCTTGAATATTATTCAATACGCTCTCCTCAGTTTTGAGGGATTTAGCAAAATTAGGCACCAACTATAGCTACTGTTGGGCCTTCAGACTGAGAAGGAGTTGGGATGAGGTTTATCTGAAAAGAAGAAGAAGAGTATTAATCCTAGGAAATGACATCTATAAGAAACCAAAGTCAAAACAAGGTCAGTTTGTCAAGCATAAAAATATTAAATAGATAATAAGCAACATGTTGGGTAAGGTAAGATTGAATGGCAGGTATCAACAGCAGGTTCGTAGAGTCAGGTAGTGATAAGTATAACAGTAGGTGATGTTTATTAAGAACGTATTCTATATTGATATCATATAGGCAATTTATATATTCAGGGTTATGACCTCTTCTCTGAAACTCTGTGTGTCAGATGTTTTGCATTTTTGAGTGTCACAGATTTTAGAAAGCCTGCACACTGCATATATGGTGTAATTGGCACTATCCCCAAATCAAACATAAAAATATTACACAATATGTGGTAAATAATGACTACCAAGAACTACATTAGCCTGTCTTCAGGTCGGGTAAGGTTTTGCCAACAGATGATTTTGCAATAAACTTACCAGAAAAAAAAAAAAAAAGCAAACTTTCAGTTTTCAGAACTTGATATATCTCACGATTGTAGAAAAGGTATGCTGTGTCTAAATTATCTCATTCAGTCACTGTGAAATATTAAATTATTATTATCCCCATTATTCACAGACAGGAAAACTAAGTTTTAGAGATAATAATTCGACAATAGACGATTGGTAGATGACAAGGCTAGTATTTGAACCTAAGTCTGTGTGACAGTCTGTTTCACTT
The DNA here is from genome assembly GCF_003255815.1 of Theropithecus gelada. Lineage (NCBI taxonomy): Eukaryota > Metazoa > Chordata > Mammalia > Primates > Cercopithecidae > Theropithecus > Theropithecus gelada. The sequence goes on along the minus strand of NC_037669.1, from coordinate 8,924,970 downwards.
TTTCATCACTACAATACCTCAGTGATGACAGTCTGAGAGACACAAATACTTCTGAAGCAAATCTTGCTGAACTATATTGAAAAAGCACTCAAATCTCACACTTTCCAATAGTGTGTATATGTCTGTGACTTCCAAATCTGTTTCTATAACTTGCGTTCCTCTGGAAGTCTCCAGACTCATATTGCTAACTATGTGCAAATATCCAGCTGCAGGACCCTCAGCTCCTTCAACCCCATATAATCAAAACTTCACTGAGATTTTGGCTGACAAATGAGGATTACTTCCATTAGTCTGCCTCTTGATAGCAAATTCCATTTTTAAGTCTCAGAGTTCCTTTTGATTGCGCTTCCTAATAAAGGTCTTTATTTTAGCCTGGACTATTTCAGTGAACTGTATGTCTGCCCCAAGTCTTTCCCTTTTTCGTGGCTACAAAGGTTATGTTTAAAGTCCTTTTACTTACTCATATTATTTATTTGCATTAATGATAATATAAACAACTCACAATGTCTATGGGATAATTTTCAAATTCCTTAACACACCATGAAAGAACTTCCTAGACCTGACTCATTTTACCATTCTAATAGTAACCTCCCACAAACCCCATAAGCCCCTCTATTACCCAGTCACATTGAGCTTCTGGTTTTTGAGTTGTTTCTGCTGTTTTATGCCCTGTTATGTTAGCATATATAGTCCTCACTTATTTTTGTCTCACTCTGCTCTTTCTCACAGACCCATTTCTCAAAACCCAGGTGAGCATCACTCCCCATGTAGCCTCACAACTTACTGAAGCAAAGAGAATTATTTTCAGTTTTAGGCTCAAATGCAGGTAGTAATTATCACGCTAAATTTCATTTATTCAAGTGTCTTCATCACTCACTTGTTTGAGTTTTTAGATGATGGAGACCACTAAAAAATAGTCTTTCATAAACTTTACTTAGAGAGTATAGATTATAATGCATGATTACTGAATAGATGAATCAGAATTTAGGGCACTGTGAATTATACCCATAATAACTCACTGTCTATTCTTAATTATTTCTGATCGTTAAAAAAATGCAATAGTTAACCCCAGGTGGTTTTAGACTACAGAGACCTAGGGAAATCTTAGAAATTGTTCACAGTCCGTTTTCTACATTTATTGACATAAAAACTGCCTACATTTGAGGTAACTCAATAGTGAATTATCTAGAATTATGAAGTATTGCATAAAATAAAATATTTTGAACTAAATTAGCAGAAGTGTCAGAACTGCTGTTAGTAATCCAAAACAGTACATTTACATGCTTTTTGGGGTAGAAAAGAGTGACAATACTTTAAGATTATGTTAAGTAGTTTTAAGAGAATTTAAGATACATGATATAAGGCATTTTACTTTTGCTTATCACACCATGAAGAAAGTTACACGTCTATAACTTCAGAGGGGTCAGTTCATTTTCTATATTTTAGTAAATCATGTATCATTATGTTAACGTGAAAGTCATCAGCATGGGCTAAAAGAGTATAACTACTAAAATAGGGGAATAAAATAAAATGAAGTAGCACAGCATTTAAAATTTAATTTTGTTGATTAAAATGTCCATCAGAGAAAGTTACAACTAGAAATTATTCAAAACTTGAAGTTTTATCTTGGAAAAAATGCTTGTTCATAAAAAGGATGAATTAGATTTTAAGGAGATTAATGTATTAGTGAACATGACATAAAGTCTGTTATTTCATAGTAACATTTTATAAAAATAAAAACTCAGAAGAAACCAGTGTAGCGAATAAAACCTTAATGCATATACACTGGAAAATAAATGTATCTGTGTTAGTCCAGGTTCTATTAGAAGCTAACACCAAGATAGGATTAAATGTGCAATGATTTTACTAGGGCAAAGATCTGTGTGAGAAGAAACGGGAAGGGAGGCTGAAATGGTTGGGAGAGGCATCAGAGTAAGATGCACACCGAATCCCAAGAGAAAGCGGGAGCAGGGAAAGCTGAGTGGAAGCATCGTCGACTGCTGTGTAATTTAAGAAAGGTTCAACAGGGTCATCTGGAGTCAAGCTGAAGCCATCATCAAAGAAACACTGGGTCTCCCAATATCAACATACCTTACTATTACTGCACTTAGTCACTGAGTGAGAGCAACCTGTGGGAAGTTGGGACCTCACCACTAACCCAGGCTTGGATCTCAGAATGCAGCAGCAAGAGTTCTCAGTCAATTACGCTCTCCCAGTTTGGAGATCTGTGAGTTGCATTCTTATGGCCACTACAATATCTTTCTCACTTTTCTTTCTCTGGAAGAAAATACCATGTATTGGAACAATAGGAAGATAGGCGGATGGTTCGATGTTCTGAATTCTGTATTCTTAAGTTTTTCACCTTGGAGAAATTAACAAATTGACATCTATAAAAGGTTCAGATTAGAAATTATCTGGGGCATCCACAGATTGTAAAATAGGTAACTTCTTTGCTCACTTGGCAGGATAATGCTTGACCAAAGAAAAATTAAGTATCGAATGTTTTCATTTAGCATCATTCTGTTCGTGTATCTTGTATATCTCTAGTAGATGCTATAGGATGGCAGTTCATCATCACCCATCCCTGCTCCTCTTCTTCCCTTTCTTCCTCTACTGTAGGGACTGTACAGATTAATAAAAGGACACCACCGGGGAAGGAGAGTTAGGACTAATTTCATTTTGATAAAATCAATCAGATGTTCCTGAGTACTTCTTCTTTCTTCCTGTCTTGAATGTAGAGGGTATATCTCAAATTGCAACTGTTAATTTGCAACCATAGTGACAAGTATGTGAACAAACATCACTATGCAAAGAATTGTATTGTCAACGTAAAGCATCCAACTCTGTAAAATATGTGGAGATTTATTCTGAGCGAAGTCTAAGTGACCAATGGCCCATGGCACAGCCTGAGGAGATCTTGAAAACATGTGCCCAAGGCGGTCAGGCTACAGCTTGGTGTTATACATTGTAGGGAGACATGAGACACAAATCAATCCATGTGGATGTATATTGGTTCAGCACAGAAAGGCAGGGCAACTCAAAGCAGGTGCTTCCAGATAGTAGGTGGATTCAAAGATTTTCTGATTGGCCATTGGTTGAAAGAGTTGTTTTCCCCTTCCCTTCCCTCCCCTACCCTCCCTTCCTTTCCCTTCACCTCCTTTCCTTTCCTTTCTTTCTTTCTTTTTTTTTTTTTTTTTTTTTGACTGAGCTTCACTCTTGTTACCCAAGCTGGAGTGCAATGGTTTGATATCTCATGATCTCGACTCAGTGCAACATCCATCTCCCGGGTTCAAGCCGTTCTCCAGCCTCAGCCTCCCAAGTAGCTGGGATTACAGGTACGTGCCACCATGCTGGCTAATGTTTGTATTTTCAGTAGAGATGGGGTATCACCATGTTGGCCAGGCTGGTCTCGGCTTCCCAAAGTTTTGGGATTAGAGGCATGAGCCAGCGTGCCCAGTTGAAAGAGTTGTTTTCTAAAGACCTGGAATCAGTAGAAACGGATGTCTGGTTTAAGATAAAGGATTGCAGGGAACAGAGTTTTATCAGTAGATAAAGCCTCTAGGTAGCATGCTTTAGAGCTCTTATCAGACCTAAAATGGTGCCAGACTCTTAGTTAATTCTCTCATTGTTTAGGGAAGACCTGGAAATGGAAGGGATTCTCTACAGAATGAAGATTTTCCCCACAAGAGACACTTTGCAAGGCCACTTCAAAAAACGGCAAATAAATACATTTCGGGGTAAAATATTTGGATTTGTTTTAGGGCCCGCTGTCTGTCATATCGGCATCTGATTGCTACTGAGTCAGCTTTGTCAGTCTTAAGGTTTCTCTTTTAACGGTAATGCTAGTCAGCTGGGCCTGAATTCAAAAGGGAGCAAGGTATAATGAGGCACGTGCAACCACCCATTCCCATCAGCATTGGAACTAATGTTTCAGGTTTACATTAGAATGCCCCTGGCCAAGGGAGAGGTCCATTCAGTTGGTTGGGAGGGGTAGAATTTTGTTTTTGGTTTACATTCTGATGAAAGACCCGCTGAGCAGCCTGATACACATGCAGATACTTCTCATTGATAGGATTAAATACTCCATCCTAACTCCATGGATAAAGTGAATTGTCTGTGCTCATCATTACCACTTAATATATGGATAACATTTCTTTTTATTTACCATATCCAAATTTACCTTTATGAAGTCTCATCCCTTCGATAAATGAATATATGCATTTTGAGGACATGGCTAGCTAAGATGATACATAAATACATGCCAGGGTAGTAAAGGATGGATGAAGAGTTGATGTAATATTGGTATTTTAAGAAGATCTTCTGGAGAAGAAGTGTCTTATCTCTAAAAATTTAAAAACAATCTTTTAAATAAGGAGGCCTCATTAAAAAAAAAAAAAAATCTTTCACCTCACATAAGGAAGGCAGTTATGTACTCTGCATTGGCTAAGTGCTTATCCTGGAACCAATAAGTATTTATTAGATTTCTGAGACTCCTATATTTAAAACAGTTTAGTTACATGAGTTTTCCTTGGGTTGAGTATACTGAATCAGAAGTGTAACTTTCAAAGGATTGGAAATTGAAGAAAACATAATTCCGGAAGTTGTAGATGTTATGTTAGAATTGTTTTATTCCTGATAAAATAACTTAAAAAACCCCTCCAATTTAGTATATTTTTATTTAAACTTTATAAGACTAACAAAGGACCAATTTACACCATCTGCTTCAGTTACACTCTGATGTGGATTTTCTCTCCATTTTTTTTTTCTCTTTAAATAGAAGTTCTGTTTGGCACCTTGTGCTTAAGTACATGTCTTTGAGTAAAAAATCTAGTTTGTCTGACTTCCTGTCAAACCAATATTTATTCACAAATATCTGTTTTGTGGCTTTCTCACATGAAATCATATAGCACTTTTCCCATGTGAAGAGCTGGCTAGTTGGCGGTAGTGTGAGCTACCAGCTGGAGCTTTTACAGTTTTTAGTGTGCCAGCTGGTTTCATGATGGACAATTTGTTCCCTGCCTTTAGCTTTACTTTTTTTTTTGAACCGAAGTGTGTTACTTTTGCTCCAATTATGAGAGGACAGGATATTGCCTCTTATATTTTACAAGTACATATTTTGATTGTTCAGTTAATAATAACACTAGCATTTCCTTTGAAACTATTGTTCTGGTGAACTGTTCTCGAGCCAAAGGTGAACCAGACATGAAGCCTCACTGGTCTGTAAGATATCTTTCAGCTCTCTTTAAAAAGTTCATCGGAAGTTCCTGTTAACATAGTATATTGGAAGAAGAGAAAAACAGAACAAGTGCTGGGAAGATAGACCAGCATCTTTTGCTTGTAAGTGTGTTTTGTGTGGAATAATTGCTGGGGAAGTCTAATGTTTTTGCCTGTTCCTCTTGCTACTTCAGGAAAGTAAGAAACGGACCTACTTGTCCTGACTCTGCTTTGGGACTGTTTTACAATCAATGAGAAGCCCATACAATTATTTTCTCTAAGTTATTTGACTATATTTCTGAAACAAAACTTGAACTATGAGGGGTGAACAATAAAAACCCAAGTATACTGAAAATGTACTAATTTTTCCTGGCTATTTGTAGGACACTTTTATTTGGAAGAGGCTTCTGTTTTTTCCATTATCCTTATGGGCATTTTTTAGCATATGTAACAACTGGGAAACAAACTAAATTCAGTTGTGATAAAATAGAAAATTCATAGTCTTAAAACTCACCATATAAATACCCATTACCTCTAAGAGGCTTAACATTATATTATAACCAGAGCACTTCGATTCACTGGCATATTATAGCTAATAAATAAATAAATAAATAACTGAAAGAAATACACCTAAATCAGGTTATATATGCAGCCTACGAGTTTAGAAATACATTGTGGAGTAGCAAATGGATGTTTTCAAAATTTCATGTGATAGGAATAAGAAGGACAAACAACAAAAAAAAGTCCACTTTTGTTAAAATATGTCCCTGTCTCTGATATAACCCTACTTAAGTGCATTTAAAAAGATGTTGAACAACACCTTTCATCCCTAGCTGTACTTTATAGCCAAAGAAGTTATCAAGATAAAGATTATTCACGTATTTATTCATTCACTCATTTACTCATTTAAAGAATACTTTTATGCACATCTGCTATGTACATAGAACCAAGTCAGTTTTGTTCTAAAGTTTTAAATGTTTCTTCATTCTATTAACCTAAAACTTAGATAAATAGTTGGGGTGGTATCTTGGGAATTAATATTATAATTTCAGTTTGTCTTATATGTAATTCAGATACTGAAGTTAAGCATTAATGGTCTGTTTCATGCTACTTTTTTTTGGAGAATGAGATTAACATAATACTCTACTAAAACTTTTTAAAGATTGTGAGAATATAACTAAATTGAAATAAAAGAGAAAGTTATACCTAATGATAGTTTATTCTCTCTTCAGAAATCTTGAATTGTTGGACTTTACGTTATGGGTAAAGTTAAATTTCATCTAAATATATGACAGAAGGATTGTTTAAACCTATAAAGTTAATGTTCTATAAATGATCCAAAGATGCAATGCAAAATTATAACATGTGCACACATATAGATATATAGAAACACATACATATATGAGTGTGTGCAATGGAATCATACTTGCCTTTCAGATTGCCTGAGGCTTCATAAGGAGTTTATGAAGTTTCTTCTTGAACTTACCAAGGAAATACAATTGACTACATTTAAAAAGTTACTATTTAAGTACACATATGAAAATATCTGTATCTATCTAGATAGATTTAGATCCCCTATATTATTTTATTCTCATTTTTGAGGTGAGATATAATGTACAAATTATGTATGAATATCAGTCTCAGACTAAAATCAAAGCTTTAAGAAGTATTACCAAATTGTTGAAGCAAGTTAGTAGTATTCAAATTTCTACTGACAACTATTAACTGTAAATACTTCTGGATATTTGGACTTGTAATATATTGTACAATGAATATTTTGACCTAAGATAAAAACATTTGCTAATTCATAAATACAAAAGCAAAACGCTGAGAAATAACAAATAAACAAAAGAAATAAATAACAAAAAAACCAAATAACAAATAGCAAATAACATATAAATATGGTTGATTTCTGTTGACTTAGCACTTCTGTCACCATTTGTCCAAGTTCTGTTTTTTACAAAAATCAAGGCAAAAACAAAGTGAAAACACAATTCCTGTGCCACGGTTTAAAATATATATGTGTTTTCTTTAAATAAACAAATTTTATTTGTAACCTCTATTGGGAAAAAATTATAACCGCTAATGCGGAAAAAAAAAAAGCGAAACCCATACCACGCCTGGGAGACATTTTCTATTCATCTATCGTTTTGAAGCTAATTACGTCTTGAACAGTTGTTGTATTTAAATAAGCTTCTCCGATATACAACAGTTTTTAAGAAATGTACAAATTAATTTCACAGTTTGAAATTTATAGTAGCTATCCCCTTTTTCATTTTTCTTTTTTCCTGGTTTCAGTCATTGGTCAATGACAGTTTGAAAATATTAAATAGAATATTCCAGAAATAAAACAATCTGCAAGTTTCAAATTGCATGATATTCTGAGTAGTGTGATAAAATTTCTCACCATCTCACTCCGTCCCTCCAGGGACGTGAGTCATCCCTTCACACAGCATATCCATGCTGTGAATGCTCTAGCCCGTTAGTCATCAACATCATCTGCCCCTGATATCCCACCATTGACATTGTCATGGCTCCGTGATCCAGGCACCAAAAGCGGATGCCTAGGTCACTTCATTTCATCTCATCATGTAGGCATCTTATCATCTCACATCATCCCAAGAAGAGTGAGTACAGTACAATAATATATTTTGAGAGAGGGACATTCACATATATTTTATTGGAGTATATTGTTATACTATTTTATTATTAGCTATTGTTATTAATCTCCTACTCTGCCTAGTTTATAAATTAAACTTTATTGTAGGTATGTGAGTATAGGAAAAAAAAAAAAGATATATAGGGTTTGGTACCATCTGTAGTTTCAGGTGTTACCCATTGGGAGTCTTGGAACATATCCCCAGCAGAGAAGGGAGGCCTACCGTATATATTGCAACATATAACTTACATGCATAGTTTAAAATGAGTCTTTACCAAAATAATACATGTACACAATGAAAAATAAAATTTCACAAAGGAACTTATGAGAAAAAGCCATATTCTTACAATCCTATCTTTCCTACCTCTGACCCACTTTTTGAGGCAAACTATTTATTACTCCTATTTTAGTTCTTTTGGTGATTCCCTGCATAATTCTTGAAAGTACGCCTGGTCTTTTCTTCCTGATATGTCAGATTTGGATAGTATATGTTCAGGCCCTGATTTAGCTAACATTTACCACCTCATTTATTTCCAGCATTCATATTTATATTTTGAGTTTATTTGTTAAGATAAACACTTGAATAAATGTTATAAAAACTATTTGTCCTGTTTCATGTATTTTTGTCAGTATTATTTTATTTGTATAAATTTAAGGGGTATAAGTGCAGTTTTGTTACATGGATATACTGAGTAGTGGTTAAGTCTGACTTTTTAGTGTAAATATAACCCAAATGATGTACATTGTACTGATTAAGTCATTTCTCATCCCTTACTCCCCACCTACCCTATCGTCTTCTGAGTCTCTGGTGCCTACAATACTATTCACAATAGCAAAGATATATAATCAACCTAAGTGTCCATCAGTGGAAAATAGAATAAAAAAGAAGATGTGGTATACATTGATGGTATTTTTCTGAGTCCCACTTTCTAATACAGTGTGTTAGAAATGCCATCTTTTCCTCTATAATCCTTGAAAATTTCCAGTCCTATCTTCTGTTTATACTCTGTCTCGCAGCTGCAGTAAAGACTTCTGGACTTGTTCGTAGGCTGACTTTTATATCTAAAAACACACACATGATGATTATTTGAATATTATTCAAATTGGCCCCAATTATTTCACTAAGATTACGTTTACTTCTTGCCTATTCATTATCTTAAACCTGAGCCACTCTAAGTACCTAGTATTAGGATTAAATATATTCCATTTTAAACATCTCATTGGCTAAGAAATAGGTCACAGTTCCATTTAAAAATATTTGTATTAGGCTTTTTGTGCTGCTTGTTTGATTTTGAGTTGTTGTTGTTGTTGCTGTCTGTGTGTGTATGCTTGTGTGTGGAGGGGCGTATTTATCACACTGTTAAGATTTACAAGATTTCAGTCAACCTTTTCACACTACCAAGTGACTTTTATGCCTCGATCCTGTCTTACGGAAACTTCCATTATCCTTTTCAATTACTTCTTATTCATTTTTTTAAGCAATACTTTTAGGTATGTATTAGAAGTCAGATATTGTGGTAGGCACTTGGTTTACATAGCAGCTTGATGTTCTCCAGGTCTTCAGTTTGGGACCTTCTTTTTACTGTTTTTACATGTTAGAGTCTATGATATTCAAGATCCTGTGACTTTCTACTTCTTGATTTGTGTTTCATGCTTCTGGAGAACATACTGAGGTAGGGGTGCATGTGCCATAGACAAAGTTTGTCCGTTAATATTTGAATGTGGCTTTATTGCCTTCATTATTGCTGTATGGCCATTTCTTTCTAGATTGCAAATTTTCCTTCAGAAACACCAACACATTCCTCCATGGTGTTCTTGCATTACTTTTTCTGATAATTAGTCTAGCAGTATGTTGTAGTGGTCTTACTTTCTCCTACATTGGACAGCATCTTTTATTTAGGCATATATTTCAGAAATTTTATGGAACTAAGGTTTTATCCTGTTTCTTCTTTGAAAAATGGTTGTCTACTATTTAGTTGGTAATTACTTCCCTTCCATCTTTTTTTTTTTTTTTCCTATTCTTTCATTCTTGGGCTTTTATCATATTTCTCATACCAAGTATTTATTCTTGTTATGTGATATTTATTCCTTTGCATTAAAATAACCATGTTTTATGGATGCTTTGTATTTTCAAACAATACACAAAGTTGAAAGTATATCATCTCTAGTCTCCTTAATTATATGTTTTCCCAGGGATCAGTAATTGTGTTTGATTTTCATTTTTCTCTTTCATACTGCTCATTCTCTAAACACATCAAAGTATGGGGTCTCCTTATATTAAGACAGTTGGCTTGAGCAGCTGGCAGGCACTTTCTTTATTTTCATGCAAGTAAATGCTTTTTTTTTTTTCCAGGCAATCCTGGAGTGCAGTGGTAAGGAAGTCCTATGAATAAAGATAATTATGAAAGAAGTTGATAATATTTCTTAGAGTATGATTCAAATTTCACCAGGAAAAGAGAGGTTGAAAAGATAGCTGTTAGAATAGACATAGCAAGAAGAAAATAATGCTGTATGGAGAACAATGATGGCACATTCACATTTCCTTAATAGGACAGAGATGACATAGATTTTGAGGTTGGCAGTTTGGGCCAGGCCAGGTCACGGGATCCTTGTATATATTTGAGCACAGAAAATTTAAATACAGGTATGGTGTAGTCGTGTTTTATTTTAGATTACTTTTGATGCTTTGTGGCCTATTAATAGGATGGCCAAGAATGGAGAAAGAGAGACCACTGAAACACCCATAATCTTTCATCTGAAAAATAAGATGGAGCCTGAACTAGGAATTAATTATCAAGGAAAAATATGAAAAATTACTGAAGTAGGAAAATAGTGTGGATGGAACCTGGAAACAAAAATTACATTAAACATGCAAAATAGAAAATAATTTGGCCGAACACAGTGGTTCATGTCTGTAATCCTAAAATTTTGGGAGGCCAGTGCTGGAGGATCTCTTGAGTCCAGGAGTTTGAGACTAGACTGGGCAAAATTGTGAGACCACATCTCTACAAAAAAAAATAAAAAAAACCAGGTGTATTGGCTCATGTCTATAGTCTCAGCTATTCTGGAGGCTGAGGTGAGGGGACTGCTTGAGCCTGCGAGGTTGAGGCTGCAGTGGGCCATGAATGCAGAACTACACTCCAGCCTGAGTGCTAGAACAAAAGAAGAAGAAGAAAAAAAAGAATCTGGCTAAAAAGAAGAAAGAAAAATAGGTCATAAATGATTCTTTTGGTTTGTAGTTTAGGTGCTTCAGTTGATGGTTATGCTATTGATGATTGTAGACAATTCACAAACAGAATTTATTGAGGATAAAAGGTCATTGAATGAGTTTGGGAACATGTTACATTTAGAAATTTGAAGTTTAGTAAAATAACCATGGTTTAAATGATAAAGGGTCAATTCCACATAAGTGCTAATAAAAAGAATGATAATGTGTGAGAAAGAACCTCAAAATTTAGATGAAATAATCTGTAGGTAAAAATCTTTTTTTTCTTTTTTTTTTTTTTTTAGATGGAGTCTGACTCTGTCACCCAGGCTGGAGTGCGGTGGTATGATCTTGGCTAACTGCAACCTCTGCCTCCCGAGTTCAAGTGATTCTCCAGCCTCAGCCTCCCAAGTAACTGGGATTACATGCGTGTGCCACCATGTGTGGCTAATTTTTTTTTTTTTGTATTTTTAGTAGAGAGGGGTTTTCACCATGTTGGCCAGGCTAGTCTTGAACTCCTGACTTCAGGTGATCCACCTGTCTCGGCTCCCAAAGTGCTGGAATTACAGTTGTGACCCATTGCATCCGGCAGAAAGTAAAATCTTAAGCCCTTAATACGATGTAGGTAGTAAAGGAAAAGCATCAGAAAACTGAAATATGATGATCAGAGAGTTAGGAGTTGTAAAAGAGGGCAGTAGTTTATGGAAACAGAGGGAGAAAATAGAGATAGATGGAGGGTAGGTGGACATTTTTCAACAGTATGCCTTTGCACTATTGGTTTCTTCTGCCTCAAATGTTTGTCTACTCCTCTTATGTCACCTCTTCATCATCCTTTAGGTCGATGCTTAATATGATCTTAATAGAGAGACCTCCAAGCCTACCTTGTCTATAGTAAGTACTAATTGTTACTCTTATAATAACTCGTTCCTTTTGTTTCAGTAATTTTTCCATCACAATTATCTTCATTTTGTTTTTGCTTGTTTGCTTATTCATTATTGGTTTTTTTTCTTTCATTTTTTATTTTCCTCTAGCTTGAAGAGCTATGAAGAGGGATGGGGTTCTTTATTTTATTTATCACTACACATCATAAACTTAGCTCAATTCTTGACACATACTAGTTGCTCAGTCAATATTTCTTGAATGAATTAATGGAACATAGCAGAGAGGGAGACAAAGGGAAGAAAAGTGTCCCATTGCATTTGAAAAATGGGAGATCATTGGGTTCCTTAAAATAATTGCATGTGTTGTTTGTTACTGCAGCATGATTTACACTAGCAAAGACTTGGAACCAACCCAAATGCCCATCAATGACAGACTAGGTAAAGAAAATGTGGTGTATATACACCATGGAATACTATGCAGCCATAAAAAGAATGAGTTAATGTCTTTTGCAGGAACATGGATGAAGCTGAAAATCATCATTCTCAGCAAACTAACACAGGAACAGAAAACCAAACACCGCATGTTCTCACTCATAAGTGGAAGTTGAACAATGAGAACTCCTGGACACAGGAAGGGGAACATCACACACCAGGGCCTGTTGGGGGCTGGAGGGCAAGGGGATGGAGAGCATTAGGAAAAATACCTAATGCAAGCAGGGCTTAAAACCAAGATGACGGGTTGATAGGTGCAGCAGACCACCATGGCACATGTATACCTATGTAACAAACCTGCACGTTCTGCACATGTATCCCAGAACTTAAAGTAAAACAAAACAAAAAAAATGCATGCGTACTAATAATAATGATAGGGAGAAGAAAAGAAGGAGTAGGAGGAGGAGGAAAAATTGTTTAGTGTGTTTCAGGTGCTGTTTTAATTGCTTTTCATGTTTTTTTCTGATTTAATACTCAAAACAATGCCATGAAATTATTAGTGTTTTTAAATCTGAACATTACACAATGGAGGGCAGGTAAGTTTAAGTTTTCTTGTTAGGAAATGGTTTCAGCTATGAAACTAATCCATGTCATCCATGCAGATACCGTGCTTTTAATATGTCACTTTTAGTGGGTTGAGAAGTGAATGGGAAGTAAATAAGCTGAAAGAAGATATATACTATTTTTAAGAATTCTAATAAGAGAATAAAATAATTTGTATGTTGAGATTTGATTGCAGGAGATAACATTACAGAATGTGAACATATATATCTGCTAAGACTAAGAGGTGGTCATTCTTATTAGTATATTTTGAAACAAGGAATCTCAATTGATGATATAAAATCCTGGGGCAGGGGCTTTTCAAAGGCAATGCAGTAATGAATAAAGATGGCATTAAACCCAGCACTTTGGGAGGCCGAGACAGGCGGATCACGAGGTCAGGAGATCGAGACCATCCTGGCTCACACAGTGAAACCCCGTCTCTACTAAAAATACAAAAAACTAGCCGGGCGAGGTGGCAGGCGCCTGTAGTCCCAGCTACTCGGGAGGCTGCGGCAGGAGAATGGTGTAAACCCAGGAGGCGGAGCTTGCAGTGAGCCGAGATCCGGCCACTGCACTCCAGCCTAGGCGACAGAGCGAGACTCCGTCTCAAAAAAAAAAAAAAAAAAAAAAAAAAAAAAGATGGCATTAAAATGCTCATATATTGGAAGGAAAGGAACATATTAGGGGTGAACCCAGGAAGTTTGTATTTGGGAAAGGGCAAACGTTTAAGAGTCTTCACACAAAAAACCTTTAGGAATTTTTGTTTTGGTTTTGGTTTTGAGGGGGTTTAAGAGAAAAGGCCTTGTAATAAACCCTGAGACCAAGGAGGGCTAAGAAACTGGTGTTAAGTGAAATGCAGGTCAAATATAATATATTGGTGGGAGGAAGAGAGAGTACAGCTGGTGGGCTATCTCCCAAATTTTATACAGGTCAGAATGGGGCTCATTCTCATCAACCAAATTGCACCTAGGATAAGTCAATTACCTCTAGAAGAGTTAATAATTGTTTTTATGAGCTATAACATGTTATTTAGGTGTCATGTTGCATGGTAGAGAAACTTGAGAATAATAAGTATGGAGTTATTAGAATCATTTGAGATTTGTATAGATCAAAATTATGCTATCATTCCCGTCTCTGGGCTATACAAAAACAAAAAAAAAAAGAATAGAAAAGAAAAGAAAAGAAAAAGAAAAATAGAAGAATACGACTCTAGCATACATCCTGTTTGCTACAAAAATCTTAGTATAATGACATCTACACAATACTTTATGTTAAAAATTGCTGAAAAACTGAGTTTGAGTTGTTATATTTGTTGATATGTAAGCAAAGAATAAATCAACTTTTTCCTTTGCAAACATTTTGTGTTCTCAGCTCAGCGTGAGTTACTATCATGGATATTTAAAAAATAATAATAATACAGAGCATGACCCTTGACTTCAAGAGGCTAATAATGTATCTGCAGTGGTGATAGAAAAAATATGAAACAATTAGAGAATATTGATGAGATAAATTGTGAAACTGAATTACATATATAATAGAAGAGAAAGAATGAAAAGGTCAGTGTCAGCTAAAGTAATCAAGAGAGGCTACAATGAAGTAAATGAGACTTATTCTGGGTCATGGGAGATAAGTTAGATTTAGCTAAACAGAAGAAAGGTGAAAGAAAATCACAATAGTATAATACTGGGAGCCAAGGCTTGAAGGTGTCAAAGGACAAGGGTCTTGAAGGACAGAAATGCTCTGCAGGTAGCTGAAATCAGACCACAGTCCAAAGCAATTGTACAACAATCTCAGCAAAAAAAGAACCAGAGGTACTGTGGCAGATATTCTGACTCCTGCACCATTAGGAGCAGCAGACTGACCAGATGGCACTGCAGAAACCGGAGATGGGGTGGATCTTTTTAAAAATAGGCATCAAGCTATCCATTAGATTAAAAAGCAGAGCCCAGGATGGTGACAGGTTTTGAAAGAAGTGGGAGGAAAGAAACATAAGTCATGATTTGGTTTTTCGGTCACACTTGTACTGATGGAAAATATCTTCCAACATGAAAGATGAGAGTGCGAGATTCAAAACTCAGAGGTCTTTATTTTCCAATTTGAGTTTTTCTCTAAATTTTATGATTCAAGTCTTATTCATATGTCAAATTATTCTTTGATCTTTGATTGTATACTTAATTTCTCTGAGTTAACTTTTAAAAAGTTATTTTTGGATAATAACCAAATCAGTAATAAAGAATCTCAGAATAAAATAGTGCTTTTATAGTGATTGAAAACAGTTTTAAACTCTTCTTTTAAAAATTATTGTAGAGGTTTTCTTTTTCCACTTGCTACTCCTCTTGTAGATGAAATATGACTCATTTCTTTGAAATCCTTTATAAATATTGAATTATCCCTTTTGTATACAGTTGGATTATTTTTTTTTCTTTTTGAGATGGAGTCTTGCTCTATCGCCCAGGCTGGAGTGCAGTGGTGTGTTCTCGGCTCACTGCACCCTCTGCCTCCCAGGTTCAAGCAATTCTCATGCCTAAGCTTCCTGAATATCTGGGATTATAGGTATGTGCCACCACATCCGGCTAATTTTTGTTCTTAGTAGAGACGGGGTTTCACCATGTTGGCCAGGCTGGTCTCGAACCCTTGACCTCATGATCCACCCGACTCGACCTTCCAAAGTGCTGGGATTACAGTCGTGAGCCCAGCCCTACAGTTGGATTTTAAAATGGGTCATGACTGAATTCGTTGGTACCTAGTTAGAGATATTAAATTATATGTACTATAATTGATATCAAAATAAAGTCTATTAATAATTTCAAATTTTTATTATGACCAATAGATCTCAGATGAACAGACATGAATGAATAAGTGAATGACTGATCAGATGAATGAAAAAATGAATTAGTGTATTAATGAATGAATAACTGCAGCTCAGAAATATTTAATAAGATTTTCACATAATCTGGTGCTAATAATAATAATACTGTAGGAAACCTGTAAATGTTGTCAATCATCTGTCTTCTCTGCAAGAAGAAACCAGCCTGGCTGATTTCATTTACATTCCCACCAATTGTGTATAAGCATTGCCTTCTCTGCAGGAAGACCAGCGTGGCTAACATGGTGAAACCCCATCTCTACTAAAAATACAAAATGAGCCAAGCATGATGGAGGGCGCCTGTAATCCCAACTACTCAAGAGGCTGAGGCAGGAAAATCACTAAATCACTTGAATCTGGGAGGTGGAGGTTGCAATGAGCTGAGATCGTGCCACTGCACTCCAGCCTGGGCCACAGAATGAGACTCGGTCTCAAAAAAAAAAAAAGGAAGGAAGGAAAGAAGGAAGGAAAAAGAGGGAGAGAAGGAGGGAGCAAGGGAGGGAGGGAGGGAGGGAGGTAAGGAAGGAAGGAAGGAAGGAAGGAAGGAAGGAAGGAAGGAAGGAAGGAAGGAAAGAATGAATTCAGCTTTTATTTTAGATACAGAGTGTATATGTGCAGGTGGTTACATGAGAGTATTGTTTGAGCTGAGGTTTGGGGTATGGATCCTGTTACCCAAGTATTGACCATACTGCCCAATAGTAAGGTTTTAACCTCACACCTCCTCCTTCCACCCTCTAGTAGTTCACAGAGTGTATTGTTCTCATATTTATGTCCATGTATGCTCAGTGTTTAGCTTCCACTTATAAGAGAGAACATGCTGTGTTTGGTTTCTGTTCCCGTGTCAATTCACCTAGGATTATGGCTTCCAGCTGTATTCATGTTGCTGCAAGACACATGGTTTCATTCTTTTTATGGCTGAGCGGTATTTCACAGTGTTTTGTTGGAGTGTTCTATAGATGTGTATTCTTTTTGTGGCTCAGCGGTATTTCACAGTGTTTTGTTGGAGTGTTCCATAGATGTGTATTAGGTCCAATTGGTCAAGTGTCAAATTTAAGTTCAGAATTTCTTTGTTAGTCTTTTGCCTTGATGATCTGTCTAATGCTGTAAGTGGGGTGTTATATTCTCTGACTCTTATTGTGTGGTTGTTTAAGTCTTTCAGAAGGCCAAGAATAAATTGTTTTATGAATCTAGTTGCTCCAATGTTGGGTACATATATATTTAGAACAGTTAAGGCATCTTGTTGGATTGTTGAACTAAAATCTTTATTATTATTTAATACTCTTCTTTGTGTGTGTGTTTTTTAAATTTTTTATTTTTATTTACTATTGCTGGTTAGCAAACCCTGCTCTTTTCTGGTTTTCATTTGTGCGATACATCTTTTTCCACCCCTTATTTTGGACCTGTGAGTGTCTTTACATGTTAGCTGAATTTTTTGTGGGAAGCAGATGGTTGGGTCTTTTTAAAAATCCAATTTTCCAATCTACATCTTTTAAGTGGAACATTTTGACTGTTTACATACAAGGTTAATATTGATATGTGAGATTTTGTTTCCATCATAGTGCTGTCAGCTAGTTGCTTTGTAATCTCAATTGTGTAATTGCATTATTGGATCTCTGAATATTTTATTTATGTGTGTTTTGTTTTCCATATTTAGAATTCAATGAAACATTTGTTTTAGGACCAGCATAATGGTGACAAAGTTCCTTAATGTTTGCATGTCTAGGAAAGACTATTTCTCCTTTGTTTATGAGGCTTAGTTTGACAGGATATAAAATTCTTGGCTTGAATTTTTATTTATTTTTTTTTAGGAGACTAAAAATGGCCCTCAGTCTCTTCTGGCTTTTAAGGTTTCTGCTGAGAATTTCACTCTTAATCTCTTGGGATTCCCTTCATAGGTAATTTGACTCCTCTCTTTATCTGCCTTTAAGAATTTTTCTTCAGCATTGTCCTTAGATACTGTATTAGTTCATTTTACCCTGCCAAAATGGAATACTTGAGACCAGAGAATTTATTTTCAGGAATAGGTTTGTTTGGCTTATGGTTCTGTAGCTGTATAAGCATGACACCAGCATCTGCACAGCTTCTGGTGAAGTCTCAGGAAGCTTTTAATGATGGCTGAAGAGTTCCTTGTTGCTGTGCAATTGGGGTTCTCAAAAATGTCCCATCTGGTGGCTACCATTCAAATGGGCTCAGAGAACTTCTCTCTGTCCAGAGCAGACAGCTGTGGCTTGTTTGCCCACCATTGCTGGGATGCCACCACTCGGTTTAAGGAAGAAGAGGCGGGCCCTGTTTTTTGTGCATGCCTGGGTGGTGTGGCTCACTTACCATAGGGTGCAGCTGCTGCAAAAAGCACTAGAGGGGCTGACTGCAAGGGTTCATGCAGGAGACTGCAGGTGGGAAGGCCCCTGCTGTATCAACAACAGCGGACAGAAGGAGTGAGAAATCACCTCCGCCCCCGTCTATTTCTTTTCCTGGCGGTGGTTGTTGCCCCCTTTTAGTAATTGGCACCATTGATGCATTTCTTTTGTCCCAAGGCTGCATTTTTCTGTCTCCTAGGGTTGCATTTAGAAGGCTGCATTTTCCCCTCTCCAGGGGGTGGGCCATGCCAACGGCTAGATCTGTGGGGGAACCCATGGACCTGCAAGTCCCCTGTAGTTGACAAAATCAAAACAGGTTCTAGGATATGTTTGCTGGAGATCTGTTAGTTCAGTGACATAAGAGCTGAGGTTCCCCAAGCAGGACAGTGGCCCACAGTGGGTGCACAACCAATATGGTACATGCTATCTCAATTCACGCCTGAGGGGAGTGCAGGTGAATTAGCACAAGCTGTCCACTCAGTGCCCTGACCCTTAGAAGCTCCCAATTGCTTCGACAGTGTTGCCTGGTGTTGCAAAGGCATAAGGCCTCTGACAAATTGGCAATCAACAGTTTGTCACAAGGGTGAAGGGAGCAGAGAAGGCTCCCTCACCAAAACCTTCTGTGGGGCTCTGAGCTCCGCAAGAGTCGGTCTTTGCTAGAGGTTTGCTGCTTTCTTCTTCTGTACCCTGGCTTCTTCCTGTGGGCTCTCTGACAGGTCCTGGCTGTATTTCCTCAGGTTTCCATTTGGATAATGACCATTCACCTATAATTTTGATCTTCTTTCTGTGGAGAAATGACATTTAACATCTGTAGTGAGCCATCTTGGGTGGCTCAGCCTCAATTCAAATATTTAAAATGTCACTTTGGCTTCATAGAGTAGAATAAATTTTAGGAAGATAAAAATTGATGCAGCAAAATTAACTAGAAAAATTTGCGATGATCTTAAAGGGAAATAATTATAGCATGCCCTAGAATAATGGCAGTGGAGATGGTAAAGATCTCAAGAAACACTTAGGAAATACACTGACTAGACTTTGGTAATTAATTGGGAGCAATAGTTTCCTTGGATAGCCAGCTGTAGTCATTTAATTAAATTGGAAATGCAGACAGATGAGTAACTTAGCTGGGGGGTGGAATTAGTGAGTTCAGCTTGTATTGTGTTAAATTTGAGGTTAATGGGGATTGTGCCATTGAATTGTGCTGGTGAATATGTGGATTTGAGGTTGAAGAAAGAGCTCTGAGTTTCAGGTTTCAGAATTGTCAGCATATGAATGATGTTTTGTGATGAAATAAAATCATTTAAATATATTTTATTAAATATGACTAGAGTAAAGTATAAGAGAGAAATTTGGTAGACACTAATGTTTAAGAGAAATGCGGAAGATGAAAAGCCTGCAAAAGAATCTGAGGAAGGGTAGCCAGATAGGTCAAAGGAAAACCAGAAAAAAAAAGCAACACTGAAGTTAGGGGAAAATGGTATTTCCAGGAGTCAATAGTCAATAACTTTGGCTGCTTAAAAGAGGGCTACAGTGAATGAAGAACTGCTATGGATTAAGAGGGGGAAGTCCTTGGTGGCTTTAGTGCACTTTGCATTGAGTAAGAACTGAAGAACAAGAGAGGGATTGCATGCTTCTATGTGAAGACATTTGGTTCTCAAAAGAAGAGCTGCATCACTGAAGAACAAAAAAGGGTCTGGAGAGAATATTTTAGTTTTTAAATGAGAGAAGCTTGTGATACTTAAATGTTAGTAGGATATTCCCACGGAAAAGGAGAGTTGTTGAATATAAAGGAAGGAGAATAATGAAAGAGCAAAATTCCTGAGTAGAAATATAGTTTTTGTAGTTTTATTGTAATAATTCATATAATTGGTTAAAATGCCTCCAAGGAGGTAACCTCTTAAGCATCATTTATTTACTTCCTTTAGACAGAATTTGGTTAAAACTTTGTCTTAAGCCACAAAAGAGTGGTAATATTTTTGGCCTTTTTGTTGCAGATTGAAATATGATTAAATGATTTCAAGACAGTTATCTCTTGTAAGCCAGCCTTCAATTTATTTTCACTGAAATATGTGTTTAGAATAATTCTTTTTTTTTCTTTCTTTCTTTCTTTTTTTTTTTTTTTGAGACGGAGTCTCACTCTGTTGCCCAGGCTGGAGTGAGTGGCGCGATCTTGGCTCACTGCAAGCTCCACCTCCTGGGTTCAGGCCATTCTCCTGCCTCAGCCTCCCGAGTAGCTGGGACTACAGGCGCCGCCACCACGCCCGGGCTAATTTTTGTTATTTTTAGTAGAGATGGGGTTTCACCGTGTTAGCCAGGACAGTCTTGACCTCGTGATCCGCCTGCCTCGGCCTCCCAGAGTGCTGGGATTGCAGGCGTGAGCCACCAAGCCCGGCCCTAGAATAATTCTTTTACAGAAACATTTATAAAAAATTCAGAAGCATGGAATAAAAATTATTTGTGAATTCCTATTTCTAGTTATGGTATCAGAATAAAGTCTATTTAGAATCATAGGATAGTTTCTGGGATAGCAAGCATCTAAAGGACCAAGATTCTTAAAAGAAGGCAGTTATGAAACATTGACGTTCTTCGACCTAATGATTTTCCCCTGAAGCCATTAAACAACATTTTAAGTTTTGTGAGGCTAACAGAAAGGAAAATATAAATAGAGTAGAATTTTTTGTTTGTGAGTTATTATGACTGTTCATTTACTTTTGTAGCCTCAGACTGCTAAGGGGCTAAATATTGGAGTTCAAGACCTACCTAAATGAAGCTGCTCTAGTAAAAATTCAAGACTTCCATTTGAGAAAGCTTAATTGAAGGAAAACATGATATAGTTTGAACTTTAGAAATTCAGAAACACTACCTCCATTCAACTCACTCACTGTTTGAACTAAAGGGATCTCCCCATTTAGCTTTCAACCAAAGGATAAGGTAACTCTTCCCAAAAGGAAAATAATGTCATCCGAAGCCTAAAACTCTTTCAAACATTTTTCCATAAAAATATTTCAATGAAAAAGTTTTAGTTAAAAATATCATAAGACATATTAAAAATGGGGAAGGGATAATTAAAATCAAATAGTAAGATGGCAGATGTAAACATAATCAGCAATTATGTTAAATCCAGTAGCTTGAAAACTTCAATTAAAGGGGAAAGATTCTCATACTTTACTAAAACAAAGAAGTTGTATATTTCTTATAATAGAACATTATAAATATAAGAGAACAGAAAAGTCATTATTAAAAGATATTAAATTATGTACAGTAAACACACAAGCCAAAAGAAAACCTATATGGATATAGAAATGTTAGACAAAATTGATTTTATGTCAGAAACATTAAGAAAATGAAAAACAGGTATTCAAAAGTAGATGAGTTTACAAGTTAGATATAACAAATATAAATGAGTAGTCACATGATAAAACAGTTTCAAAATATATACAGCAAAAATTATCATAGCTAAAAAGAGATAGCCAAATTCACAATCTTAGTGAAAGATTAAAAATTTTTCTCGTTCTCTGATGAAAAAATAAAAAATCTGTAGGAATATAGAAAGTCCGAGAAACATCATTAAGAAATGGATAAAATAACAATAAAACATGATATAAAGAAAATACAAATCATATTGCCTCCAGTTCTCATGGCACATTTACTGTAGTCTGCATCATAAACCAAGAATCCATAAGTATCTTCTTTAAAATTTTAACTTTTATTTTAAGTTCAGGGTTACATGTGCAGGTTTGTTATACAGGTAAACTTGAGTCATGGGGGTTTGTTGTGCAGATTATTTCATAACCCAGGTACTAAGCCTAGTACCCATTATTTTTTTTTCCTGTTCCTCTCCCTCCTTCTACCCTCCACCCTCTGATAAGCCCCAGTGCCTGTTATTCCTCTCTATATGTCCATGTGTTCTCATCATTTACCTCCCACCTATAAGTGAGAACATGCGGCATTTGGTTTTCTGTCCCTGAGCTAGTTTGCTAAGGGATGGAGCCTCCAGCTCCATCCATGGTCCTGCAAAGGACATGATATCGTTTCTTTTTTAAGACTCCATAGTACTCCATGGTATATATGTACCACACTTTTTTTATTCAATCTACCATTGATGGGCATTTAGGTTGATTCCCTGTCTTTGCTATTGTGAATAATGCTCCAATGAACATATACATGCATGTGTCTTTATGATAGAACAGTTTATATTCCTTTGGGTATATACCTAGTAATGGGTTGCTGGGTCAAATAGTGTTTCTATTTTAGGTCCATGAGGAATTGCTACATTGTTTGCCACAGTGGCTGAAAAAATTTGCATTCCCACTAACAGTGTATAAATGCTTCTTTTTCTCCACAACATCACCAGCATCTGTTATTTTTTGACTTTTTAGTAATAGCCATTCTGACTGGTATAAGATGGTATCTCATTGCGGTTTTGATTTGCGTTTCTCTAATCATCAATGATGCTGAGATTTTTTTCATATGATTGTTGGTTCCATGGATGTCTTCATTTGGAAAGAATCTGTACATGTCCTTTGCCTACTTTTTAATGTGGTTGCTTTTTTTTTTTTTCTTGTAAATTTGTTAAGTTCCTTACAGATGCTGGGTATTAGACATTTGTCAGATGCAGAGTTTGCAAAAATTTTCTCCTATTCTGTAGACTATCTGTTTACTCTGCTGATAGTTTCTTTTATTGATCTTTAATTAGATCCCATTGGTCAATGTGTTGCTTTTGTTGCAATTGCATTTGGCATCTTTGTGCTGAAATTTTTGCCCATTCCTATGTCCAGAATGGCATCACCTAGGTTGCCTTCCAGGGTTTTTATAGTTTTGAGTTTTACATTTAGGTCTTTAATCCGTCTTGAGTTGATTTTTGTATATGGTGTAAGAAAGAGGTCTAGTTTCAATATTCCACATACGGCTGGTCGATTATCCCAACACCATTTATCGAATAGAAGTCTCTTCCCCGTTGCTTGTTTTTGTCAGCTTTGTCAAAGTTCAGACAGTTGTAGGTGTACTGCCTTATTTCTGGGTTCTCTACGGACCTGTATCATGCTGTTTTGGTTACTGTAACCCTGTAGTAAAGTTTGAAGTTGGGTAGAGTGTTGCCACCAGCTTTGCTCTTTTTGCTTAGGATTGCCTTGGCTATTCAGGCGCCTTTTCAGTTCCATATGAATTTTAAAATAGTTTTTCTTAGTTCTATGAAGAATGTCATTGGTAGTTTAGTAGCAATAGCATTGAATCTATAAATTGCTTTTGGCAGTATGGCCATTTTAATAATATTGAAAAATAAATGAATTTTATAGTATTGAATCAATTCAGAGTTACACTGTCTAACCACATGAAATTAATATGGATATAAAAATAATCAATAAACTCTCCAAATATTTTGTAATTGAATAGCAATTTCGATTAAATAACTCATAGATTAGAAAATGAATCACAATTAAAATCAGAAAAAAAATTTAAATTGAAAAATATAAAAGGAACCATCCAAAAGTTAGTGTAAACTTTAGAGTCTCAATTTGTATATTAGTGATGACAGAAAAATTGTGTGTACATCTCAAGAAGAAAAATGCATACCAGCCTCTATTTAACACAGGTAAAATTAAAGACAAATTAAATATAATAGCAGAAATTGACTAATCAGAAAACAGAAGTACAATAAAACATAATGATAAAAAGTGGTTCTTTGAAAAGTCTGTTAATATTTATTTAAAAAAGAGCGATATCTGAATTTACTAATAGTAGCAATTGAAATGTGACATCACTATGGTGCCTTCAAATGTAAAACAGATAATAATGTTAAAATAACTATGTAATGATATAGAAAATCTAAATAGTCCTACATCTATTAAAGAGATTGAATATGAAGTAAAATCTTACCACAGAAATCTCCAGATGGCTTTCAGAGTAAATTCTTCTAAACATTTGGGGAAGAAATAAGAAATAACACAAATTGTTCCAGAAGAAAACTGAGGGAGTGGGGCACCTCTAAGCTCATTACATAAAGCCAGCATAACTTTACTATGAAAACATTACTAATAGGAAAGAAAAACTATATAGTAATTCCTATAATCATTATAGATGATATAAAACCTAAATAAAACAAGTAGAATTCAGAGATATTCAAAGAGAATAATATGTAATTCCCAAACTGACTTTATTCTAGTAATGCAAGTGTGGTTTAATATTTGAAAATCATTGAATGTAATTAACTATATTAATAAACAAAAAATTAAATTATAATCTCATAAATGCAGATATATATTTAATAAAAACATAATAAAAACTCTTACATGATGTATATCTAAGAACTTTGTATTCTAATAAGGAATATCTTAGTTATATAGAAAATGTGATTTTTATAATGAATTTCACATTGAAATTGACAATGAGACAAAGTTGTTCACTATTCACTTCTATTTAGCATATGTTAATAGGGAAATCCAGCAACAAAAGAGAGTGAAGAAGATGAAATATAATTGCATCTATTTTCAGATGACATAGTTATATACTCAGAAAATCCAAAATAATCAATAGACTACTAAAATTTAGAAGCAAATTTTAAAAAATTGATAGATTCAAATTTCATATAAATATCCCATCAAGAATTCTATCAGAAAATGTACATATTACTATTAAACATCAAAGAATATCTAAATAACCAGAGGATATATTAAATTGATAAATTGGATGATTCAGTTTTCATAAGACACCAGCACCTTTCATAATTATCTGTTGTTCAATGCATGTTTCAAAATTTACGTAAATTTATGGGGTACAAGTGGAATCCTGTGACATGCATCGATTGTGTAGCAGTGAAGTCAGTGCTTTTAGGGTATCCATCATTCAAATAATGTATGTTGTACACATTAAGTAATTTCTCATTATTCATCCCTTCTCCCACCCCTACACCCTTCTGAGTCTTCATTGTCTCATTCCACATTCTAGATTCATGTGTATAAATTATTTAGCTCTGACTTGTGAGAACATGAAACATTTATCTTTCTGTGTCTGACTTGTTTCACTTAAGATAATGGCCTCCAGATCCATTCATGTTGCTGCAAAAGACGATTTCATTTTTCATGGGAGAGTAGTATTCCATTGTGTATATGTACCATCTTTTCTTCATCCAGCCATCCATTGATGAACACTTAAGTTGATTCCATATATTTGCTATTGGAAATAGTGCTGTGAAAAATATACAAATGCAGATATCTTTTGAATATAATAATTTTTCTTTGAGTTGATAGATTCTAGCAGGATTTCTGGATCAAATGGTAGGTTTATTTTTAATTATTTGAGAAATTGCCATAGTGTTTTGCATAGAGGTTGCAGTAATTTACATTCCTATCAGCAGTGTTTAAGAGTTTTCTTTTCTCCACACCCTTGCCAATGTGTTACTTTTGTCTCTTTACTAATAGTCATTACCACTGGGGTAAGATGATATCTTGTGGTTTTAATTTGCACTTATCTGATGATTAGTGATGGTGAGCATTTTTTCACATACCTGTGGACCATTCGCATGTCTTATTTTCAAAAATATCTGTTTATATACTGTGCCCACTTTTTAATGGGATTATTTGTTAATTTTTGTTGTTGAATTGAGTTCTGTATATAGTCTGGATACAGGACCCTTGTTGGATGCATATTTTGTACATATTTTCTCCCATTCTGCAGGTTGTTTGTTCACTCTCTTGATTGTTTCTTTTGCTGTGCGGAAGCTTTTTAGTTTAATTATGTACCATTTGTCTATTTTTGTTTTTGTTGCTTTGTTTTTGGTGTCTTAGTCATGAATTCTTTGTTAAAATATGACACATTTTTTTTCTTCAGTTTTCCTTTCCTTTTCCCTTCCTTTTTCCTCCCCTTTCCACTTTCCCCTTTCCTTCCCTCCCCTTTTCTTTCCTTTCTTCGCGTTCCCTTTCCTTTATTCTCCTTTCCATTCCTTTCTTCTCGTTTCCTTTTTTTTTCTTCTCCCTTCTTTCTTTATTAAATTGACAGGCTGATTCCCAAATATATGTTAGAATTCAAAGGGGCAAGTGTAAGCCAAGGTAATTTTAAGTAAGAACAACAAAGTGAAGGCTAAAACTACTGTGTATTATGTATTGTCAAGTGACAGTATTTAAGACTATGTAATATTCTGCATGGGAGACAATTTCAGAAACATTCACACATATATGATTACTTGATTTATGATATTAATGATTGGTGCAGAAAGTAAGTGGTTAGCTTTACAAAATAATGTTGGAACAATTGAATATATATAAAATATATGAGTTATATATAAATTATATATGAGTTATATTATATATATATGAGTTTTGACTTACCATACACAAAAACTAAATCTAGATGGATTCTATATCACTTGTAAAAGGTGGAACAGTAAAACCTTATATGTGAATGTGGGAGTATATTTATGACATTGTAGTAGCCAAAGGTATTTTAAAATAAGGCATATAAGGAACTAAACATAGGGGAAAGACTGATACATAGTAATTCATTAAAATTAATAATATTATTAAAAGTCATCAAAATGAGAGTGGAAATTTAAGCTAGATTGGGAGAAGGCATTTGTAGCATATTCATCTAAGAAAGTATTATTATGTGAAATATACAAATAACTTCTAAAGTTCAATAAAACAGATGACAGCCTAAAAGGAAAAAGAATAATTGAACTGATTTCTTCATAAAAATATCAATTCTAATGACAAATAAACATATTGCCAGGTGTTCAACCTTATTAATAATAATGGAAATAAAAATTAAAATCACAATTGGATGTCACTACTCTCATTAGAACACCTAATTATAAAGCGTGCAAAATATCAAGTATTGGCAAAGACATAAACAACTGAAACTTGCATATTTGTATTGTGGTTTATCGATGTGAGCATAATGTACTCCAATCAGTCTGGGAGACTGAATTAGTTTACAGTCAGTACTAATTTAGTTTACATAATGTACTAATTCAGTTTGGGAAACTGAATCAGTTTGCAAAGCTGAATGTACATTCACCTATGAAAATTTTATGTGTGTGTGTGTGTGTGTGCGCGTATACCTTTACAAGGTGGTATCCCCTTCGATTGCTGGTAATATTCCTGATTCAGGTACTAGTTATTCTCATCAAAGCATAAAAGTTAGAGCTTCTATGTTTTTCTTTATTAACTACATATATCTTTCTAGTGCTGCCATGACAAATTACCCTATGCTAGATAATTTTAATAACATAAATTTATTATCTTACATTCCGGAGGGCCAGAAATCTGAAATCAAGGGTTCTGCAAGGTTAGCTCATTCTGGAGGCTCCAAGGTAGGATCTGTGATAAGCATCTCTCCCTAGAGTCTAAGGGCAGCCAGCAATTCTTGGCATTCCTTGGCTTGTAGATGCATCACTTCAATGTCTGACTCTCTCTTCACATGTCCACTTGTCTATGTCTGCATGTTCTTTTCTGTCTCTTATAAGGACACTCTTACTGGACTTGAAGTCCAGTTTAATCCAATATGAACTGATCTTGATCCTTCAGTTACATTTGCAGAAGTACTATTCCAAATAACGTCACATTCTGTGATTGGGGTGGATATAAATTTGGGGAGGATACTGTTAAGCTTGTTACGGTTATTTTTCAATAAGCTGGTTGCATACCAAATACTGTTAAAATCACATATAGTATTAGGTTAATCAAGTGATTAATGTTTATTCTTGGTGGCGCATAAGTTTTAGCTAAGTTTGTTCTATGGGAAAACAGAATTGACCCTGGATTCCTTTTTATCACCAGTAAAAACAATAAATTCGCATATATTTTGTAACAAGTATATTTGTGCATATATGTATATTTGTGATAATATATATTTTGTAACAATAGAAATATATATGTGTGTATGTATACATATGCATATTTCTATTGCACTGGAGTTTTTTTTTTGTCATCTGTGCTACACGTTGCTTATTTTCCCTTGACTTTGATAGAAAAGATTTAAAATTTTAATATGACAAAATGGAAAACCAAAACAAATGTATTTTGTGGATACTGATTTATAAAAATAACTACATTTCTAAGCTTAAAATCAGTGACCATATGATTAATTGAGGTCATAATGCTTTCAATAATTTTATACATTAATATACCATGGAACTGTGATAATGTTGAAATTTGGGGGAAAAAACCCCAAAAAAACTTCATTTCTTATATTGGTACATAATTTAAAACTTTACCCCAAACACATTTTAGATTAAAGACACTAATCACATAAAAGTATAATTGCAGATTTCTCACTTATAAAAACCGATTTTTTACACTCTAAAGACAGTTTTGGATTTAGTCCTCACCTTTCCAAAAACCAATTCCTTTCTTATTTTACATGCAATATGTTCATTATGATTTTCTATATGGCATATTGGAGTAAAGAATTCTATCTTTAATCCCTACAGCTTTTAAAACTAAATCTCAATTTCTAAATTAAGAAATGAGTGCTTTAGCATTGCCTGTTTATATGCATACCAAAATGGCTTATCTTGGTTTTATGATGTTGTTTGTAAGCTCTGGAGATACTAATGCTAATTTCATCTTTGTTACATTCTTGGATAATCTGTTCTGAGGCTTTGTGTATTGCTGACATACAATGTTCAGATTTTATTTTTCCTTAGTGGACCCGTTGTTTAGTCTTGCTATCGCTAAAGCTTGTTATCATTTATCCTGCTCATTCAGCTGCAAGGTTCAATCCCTGTCCATCATGCTCTCTAATGCCCAATGTCAGTACTTTCTGGCAACTTTTTGTTTTTGTTTATTGGTATAAGCTCTTTTTTCCCTTTGGGAAGATAATAGTTGGTCTTATGGTAAGAATCATTTAAAGTTCTTTTCTCATTTTGAAAATATAATATAGTTTAGCCTTTATAAATACAGAGAAAAAGAATGTAATGGTATTTTTCAGTAATAATATTCTTAACATGGGAAAGTAATTGGAGAAAACTATTGGAAAATAAGCCTAGTCAACGTAGAGGTACAGCAATCTATTAAACAAAATCAGCACAGCCAACATAAAATGGGTGTTACAAAACCGAACATTAGCCTTTCAAGTAGTCTAGGAGCATTATTAAACAGAATAATCTCAGAAAATCAGTACCCCCAGTGATATGAGGATCAGTTAATAAAGATAAATAAAATAGGACTGTAGATTTCCTATCATCCTAAAGCATATGGATTAACAATGTTATTTGTTAAAACAGCATGATTCAGATAGAGAGAAACCTTCCATTCTTCACCATGTATATGTAATGCAACAAGAGATCAAACACAGTTTAGGTGCACTCTTCCGTATCACCTTGGCCTCACTCTTCCATGCATTCAGAAAATCTTGCTACTGAAAGCACCTGGAACTCTCCCCCTGATGACTTTGCCAGAAGCACTTACCTAGAAATCAGGCTGGAAATGCTGGGCAAGTGGATGCCCAGGGAACAGCTCTTATCCAATGACAGTGTAAGAGAAAAATTACAGCAGCTTCCTTGCCTCATAAATAGGACAACTTATAAGTACATTCTACCTCAGGGCTACTCCAATTCCACACCCTAGAAGCAGTTGCATTATCTGAGGGCTTCTTAGAAATCCCTATGGCATATCTTAGACTTATGGAGTTGGAATATCTGGGGAATGAGCTTCAGATTCTGCTTTAAGTGAATCTTTAGGTAGCCCTTACATGTGCTAAAATTTGGGAAGCATTATTTCACACTAGGAGCCAAAAAACCTTTTAGGTTATGTTCCTTATTGAAGCTGAGGCAAACCACCACAAATACAAGTTGATAAAAATAACACAAATGTATTATCTTACAGGTCTGGAAGGCAGAAGTCCAACATCATTCTCATTTGGCTGAAGTCAGACTGTCAGTAGAGCTGGTTACTTCTGGAGGTTCTAGGACAGGCCCTGTTTCCTTACCTTTGCCAAATTCTATTATTTGAATTGTGATCCTTTATCTATCTTCAAAACCAGCAGTGTAGTGTTTTATCTCCTTCACTGACTCTATTTTTGTGTTCATATTGCCGTCCTCTGTCTGACTCCCTTCCTCCCTCTGACAGGGACTCTGCGACTACATTGGGAATGTACAATAATCTAGGATAATCTCTGCATATCAAGATCTTTAAATGAATCACAGTTGTAAGGTCCCTTTTGCCAGGGAAGGCAATATATTCACAGGTTCTGAGGATTCGGACTGAGACCTCTTTGGAGCCATTATTTAGCCTACCACGGGCTGGATAATAAATATGTAAGCACTATCTGCCAAGAGGCAAAGTTGAGGCTATTGTGCAGTCACTTTATGTAAAAAGAGAGAAAAACTCATGCCCTGCTTCATTTTCCTGGGATGTGTCATCCCACATGGTGGGCCTGCTGTGGCACAGCTGGAAAATTTTTCCAGAGGAAGAACCACCAATCCGAGAGAGGGAACACCTGGAAGTGGGAAATGATGGCTTCATCTCCACCTATCAGTTTCATCCTCTGCCCCAGGAATACCCAGATCTTTGTGCTCCTTTCTTTCCTGAAGAGTTTTGCAAACTCAATTTGGGTATCTGGACAGTGAGGAGGCAATTTTACGAGTCCCTGACTCCCACCTAGACTGAGATTCCAATGCTAGGTGTCCGGAAGTTTCAAACCAATGCAAAGGTGGCAGCTGGCATGGGCCCTGTGCAGCAGTAAGGTGAGTCATAGACTGATGAGGCAAGTGCTGGGAGAAATGGGCAAATGGGGATGTCTTAGCTTGTTTTCCATAACTCACAGTGCTAGACTGCTAGGGAGTAGTGCTCTGTGCGCATGGGGCTACATAAACAGGCAGTGTGCCAGGTGTGACCTGAAAGCTGTAGCCTGCTGATATCAATTCTACCATTTCCCAGAGATCACCATTGGGAATGAACTCCATTTGCTCACAACAGTGATCCACCTATGGCTCCACCCTCTACTTAATCCCTTCTCTTTCCTGTCCCATGGATTCCTCATCCCACACTAATGCTTCCAGGACCACTTCTCAAATAAATTACTTGCACGTAGATCCTTTTTTCAGGAGCACTTCTCGGATAACACGACCAGGACCAGAGATAGTAGAAATGTTTTAGGAAGTCAATTCCATTTGTCTAATATACACCAATTATAAACTGGATCTCTCATTAATATCAGGCTTCAAGTAGACAGAAAGGTATACGCTTTTTCTACCTATTCTCCCATTGATTTGTTTGTTTATTTGTTATGATGGTGTTGGGTATAGATGAAAGTGTATAGTAATATTAATAAGGTAAAATCCATGGATGATCTCTAAATGAAGCAAATGATAGAGAAGAAAATTATCCAGGAATATAAGAAAATTGATAATGAAAACATACCATTCAGCACTACAAATTGTTGTTTGGACCTCTAATATTTGAAAATCTTTCTAGAAGAATAAAGAGCGTGTCATAGTCTTGCCCGCTTGGCAGAGTATTTTCTAAATCCCTGGTAGTGAGCGCTCTGCTGAAGGTCTGAATCTTTCTCTAACACAAAGTTAAAATGCAAGTTTAAAGTCAGAAAAACTGTCTCTTTCAATTATTTGAAAGGAAGCACCATTTAAAAAATGCCTTCATGTTTATATAAAAAGTATTTGTCCTTTCCTGGGGCACAATAAGAATAAGATGCCAGAGATGGAACATTCAGAAGGATAATGCACATATTTCAGTTAGGTCTTAATCTGTTTTGGTTAGAATACAAAATCTAAACTTATAATCTGATACTAACAGACACTATTTTTCACAAATATGTGGCTAATGTAACAAGAGCACACATTTTAGAATTTTAACTAATCAAGCTAACAGTTTTCACAACATATCCTTTTCTAATATTATAATTACAAAGAAAAATTTCATGTAATGCGATTGTCACCAGCAAGATTCTAATTTAACTATAATAACATTAGAGAGTAACAGGGCATGGAAATGAGCTCTATAAACTGGCAGCATAAGGAAAAGATTTTACACCCACACTCTATTTAGAATATGATCACTACTGTCTTAGTGCTTCTGTGATTGCTCAGTTTCTCAGGTAAAAGTATACTTAACATGTTAAAACAATTAACATTTAAAATAAAAAAGCCCAGCTTATACAGAGTCAGTTGGAGTTTGAGGCAAGTATTCAGTAATTCATGTTCCCTTTATCTACCCTCTGATGTGTACATAACTACAAATAAGTGAATGAAACCTATTGTGTCAATTAATAGTAAATATTATAGAAATTAAAATGTCTGTTTATCCATTTTATTGAAGTTACTCTATTGTCCCAGATTTTTAGTATACTTTATTATGTGCAGGTATAAGGATTAAAGTTAGATAAAATATAGATTTACATAGAAATCTACAATACAGGGATTTATGTAGGTAAGAGTAATGATATAGTGATAGAAGTAAATATATTTATTAACTCTAATAACTTCTGAACAACTGACCACAAAGTAATTCTCAAAGTGGTGAACACTTCCACTATCTCTGAAACCTATACATTCCAAGAGAGGTAGTTTTAGTATCATATTCACTGTTATTATTGACTATTTGTAAAATAAATGGAACATTGGTTTTATAAATCAAATCATAAATCCTACTGAAGTGTACGAAATTTTGGCCTGTGGTAAGTTGCCAATTCAGGATTAACGTATCTGTGCAGCTCACTAGAGCAGAAAGAGTTGAACTTTGAAAAATTTATGAGTGTGCAAGCTATTTACACCTTTAAAACTGGTAATGAATAAGAGAACAATTGGGAAACACTCCTTTAAGGACTTAATTTTTAAAAGAAACCTGAGATTGCAGTTTGTCCCAAAAGCATGGGTGACTTACTATCATGATGACATTTTCGTAGTTTCTTCATGACCAATTATTAGATTATAGCAGCACGTGTCTTCTCCTGTAAAATGTGGTAAACTATTGGTGAACAGGTACTATATCTGTTGTTTTTATTACAACTTCAAATTATCTAACAAAATAACTGTATAAAGAAATAGGTCCAAACCAACATTATTTTAAACCTCACTTCTGAACACAATGTCTATCAATACTCAGCTTTCTCTAACATTTTGCACAAAGGAATTCTAATTAGAGAAAGCACAGTTGAACTATATCTTATTTTAAAAGATAATTGTATTGCCTATATTTATGTTAAAAATGGGACTGCTGGGAGGCCCAGGAGGGCGGATCACCTGAGGTCAGGAGTTTGAGACCAGCCTGGCCAACATGGTGAAACCCCATCTCTACTAAAAATACAAAACTTAGTTCTATGGTTTTAGGTAAAATTAATATACAAATATTTAAGTACCATTAATATACAATAACATTCATTTATTTAAATTTATCAAAACTTGACAAGTTTGCTAATGTATACATCCCATAAAATAATTACCACATTCAAGATATTGAATATATTCATAATCTCCCTATCTACAAACGTTTCTTCGTGCCCTGTGGTAATCACAGTTTCCTACCTACCACACTAGCACCAACTTTCCCAGGCAACAACTGATCTTAATTCTGTCATCATTGATTAAATTGCATGTTCTGGGTGTGGGATGTCTGCAAAGCTGGGTGTAGCTGACCTGCACCTCCTAGGCCTGGCTCTCTAGAACAAGACATGGCTGTGGGTCCCAGCCCCTGAGGCTAGTCTTGCTCTAACATAGTTGCCATGCCTGAGAGAAGAAAGTAACTCAAGTTCTGGGCCCACGATGTCTGCTCCAGACTAGTGACTATGGCGGATGATGCCAACCCAGATCTGGCAATCATGAGGTCTGGATGAGTCAAGAAAGAAGTCACCAATGCTATTTAGTAGGAAGTAAAACCTATTTGTGGCTTAAAAGCTTTCCAGATTCCTTTAGAGGACGTTTTTACTTTCTGGGACAGGTGAGCACTGTGACATCATCAACAGCAGCGATGAGATGGATCCAGCGTAGGAGGAAAACATCCATGAGAGAACTTGTCTTCAGAAAAAAGAAAAGAAAAAGGAAACAGGAGACCTAGGTGGGGCTGGAACAGAATAATGTCCCATGGATATTTGGCTATTTCTGGCCTCCTACGTCTGTCCTGAGGATATTGTGAAATTTTTCTTCATTTGTAAAAATGACTGGACTGTCACTTGTACTGCTGCCTTTTGGATCAGGTTATACCAAAAGCATTACATGCTGAATGCTTTTCAGCCTTTGCGCCTGTGACCACAGTCAATGGGGAAGCTGTTATGTCTCTGGCCATAGGTGATCCAATCTCTGTACTGTATAAGTGATTTGTGGCTCTACTCTCCAAGAATCCAGCCATTGCAGAAGGCACTCCCAGCACATTAAAGACTTCCAAAGGCTTATTTTTCTGATGCAGAATGGGCCCAGATGGGAACCGATGTGGGAAATCAACTTCAAGTTCAAAAAACAGGCGCCTACTTTAAAAGAGCAAGTGTATGGGAGGATTGCAGTCTCTCATTCAGTATGCAGATGTTCACACCAACTCAGTTCAGGTCTGCTCCCTACTGTAGGTTACCACCCTGAATTGTATCTTTGTCTCTTATCTCTCTTATCCTTCTGGGATTTCCACATGATAACCTGCTTGATGGTATCTCATTTTCTTAGTCATTGTTCGCTTGGGTTCCATCTTTTTTTCCGTCTGTTCCTCAGTCTTCATCATTTCTATTGTCTCATCTTCAAGTTTACTGAGTCTTTTTTCATTATGCTTAGATCTGCCTTTGAGTCCTTCTAGTGAATTTTTTAGTTATTGTACTCTTTGGCTCTAGAATTATGTCTTGGTTTCTTTTTAGGCTTTCTAATATTTTATTAATATTTCCCTTTTGTTCATGCATAGTTTTCCTGATTTTATATCTTAGCTCTTTGAGCATCTTTAAGATTGTTGTTTTAATGTCTGCATTTTAGATCTTCTCTCAGTTCTTTTTTAGGAAAAGTTTTTTTTTTTTTTTTTTTTTTTCTCTTTGAATGGGCCACACTTTCCTGTTTCTTTGTATGACATGTATTTTTTTTTTTTTTTTCTGAGATGGAGTCTCACTCTGTCACCCAGGCTGGAGTGCAGTGGTGTGATCTCAGCCAACTGCAACCTCTGTGTAAGCGATTCCCCTGCCTCAGCCTCCTGAGTAGCTGGGACTGTAGGGGCGCACCACCACGCGTGGCTAATTTTTTGTATTTTAGTACAGACAGGGTTTCACCATGTTGGCCAGGATAGTCTCAATCTCCTGACCTCATGATCTGCCCACCTCAGACTCCCAAAGTGCTGGAATTACAGGCGTGAGCCTCCGTGCCTGGCAGACGTGTAACTTTTTAAAAATCAAAACTGGACATTTGAATTGAATAATGTGATAGTTCTGGAAATAAGATTCTCATTCGTCCTCAGGATTTGCTCTGTCTTTTGTTTTGGTGGCTTTGTTTAGACTTCTGTAGGTCATCTCTGTTGTAAGGATAAGCCTAGGGTGTAAACCTAAGGTCTCCTCAGGTCTTTTTAGAGCCTACATCATCTGCTGGGCATGCACGATGACTTCTTAATTTCCTCATACATGTGGTTGATTTTGGATGTTCTGTTCTTTAAAATCTGGCTCTCAAAAGGGGAAAAAGTGAACTGAAGAATGGAGGTACTGAACCTTGAAGTCTACTGGATGCCACTTCAGGTGCAGGGCGAAGGACTTGCAACAATGCGACTGGGAAGTGCAGTAGTCTCTGCCTGCCTCCATGTCTGCACATCTGTAATTATATGCAGTAATCAAAACATGGATTCCTAATGTTTGGTGGACGGGATTCTTATCATCCACCCGAACTGTGCCGGGTTTTCAAGAAACACATGCACAGCTGCTGGCATAAAGCTAGGAGTTGGGAGAAGAGTAGTCAATACTGAGCTAAGAGCCCAAATTAACTGCAATTTACATCCAAGCCTTCTGAAATTTGTAATTGTTCAATAGACTCTAGAGTTCCGAAATATGTAAATCAAACTGATTCTGCCAGTGCAATTGTTGACTAGGTGGGGACACAGATTTTTGATGCTTCCAACTCCAACATTTTTCTAGAATCCTCTTCTAAATAGGTAATTATCTTTTGAAAAGAATTAAACAATAAAAAAATTGTGTATTCATCCATAGAGTTACCATTTCTAGTGCCACTCATTCCTTTGTGTAAATCAATATTTCATTTACTATTATTTTTATTCTTTCTGCAGGAACTCCAGACATTAACATTTTGGTTCATGTGTGTCTAATAGTGACAATAATTTGAACGTTTGTATGTATATTTAAGACTTTATTCTGCCTTTGTTTTTGAAATATTTTTTTCCTTACTATGAAATTCTAGGTTAACAACTTTTTCAGTACCTTTAGTGAATTGCTTAAGTGCCATT
This sequence comes from Theropithecus gelada, assembly GCF_003255815.1. NCBI lineage: Eukaryota > Metazoa > Chordata > Mammalia > Primates > Cercopithecidae > Theropithecus > Theropithecus gelada. Next base: position 8,888,397 of record NC_037669.1, on the reverse strand, counting down.
TTACTTACATTGTTGCTGATCAGAAATCTGCTGCCGTCCTTATGTCTGTACATTGGTATTATATTTTCTCTGTTGGCTTCTAGTATTTCCCCTTTAATACTGGTTTTGAACAATTTGATTGAGAATTAATTTTGAATAGTTATTTTATGTTTTTGTACTTTGGTTTTTTGAACTCTTTAGATCTGTGGAATACATAATTTAAACTTTGTAAATTTTCTGGGTCTTATTTCTTCAAATTTATTTTTTGTCCCTTTGCCCTTCCTCATTTTTTTTTCAAGTTATACATATTTAGGCAAATTGATGTTGGCGCATGACCTACTTATATTCTTTCGTTCTTTTGTTTTCCCCTGTCAAGGACTGGTAAGAAAACTTTCACTATTTTTAATAGTTTTTTTTTTCACTGTTTTATTTTGAAGCCTTTATAAAGAAATAAAAAAATTGTCTTCAATTTCATGAATATATTTATTTGCAATAACTAATATTTATATATGTTTATTGGCAATATCTAATCAGAAATTAATCTGATTCAGTGTATTTTAATATCAACTATTCAGTTTTTTTTCTCCAACATGTTTAATTGGGGTTATTTTTATATATCTTCAATATCTCTATTCTAATTTGAACAAATGAATTATAGTTTTAATAACTATTTGATAGACATTGACTGTTCATTCTAATACCTGTGTCATTCTTGGATCAGTTTCCATTGATGGGTTTTCTTCCTCATTATGGGATGTGTTTTTCTGCTGCTGCATGGCTGATAACTTTTGACCTCTTAGTAGATATTTTAAATTTTACTTTGTTGAGTCATGGATTTTTTTGTTTCTATAAATATTCTTGAGTTTTGTTCTGAGGCTTAGTTAATTTACATAGACAGCGTTTGATTTTGTTTTTTGGCCTTATTTTAAACATTTATTAGGGGAGAAAAGAGCAGCATTTATTTTATTGCTATTTCTATTAAGATCCCTCTGAGTACTCTACCCAATTTCTTGTAAATTATGGGCTTGTTGGTCTGCTTTAATAAATTTTTATTCAAATCACTTCTGTCTTGTACAAATTACAACTTATTCTTTATACTGAGATTGTTTTGTCATTTTCTGTAATTTCTTCTCTTGCCTAAGTCAAAAATCGTTGCATTTACTTTAATATTGCTATTTCTGTTGTTACATTTTCAAATATGAGTCTTTTTTTTTATGTTTGCACATGCTTTTTTGAATGTATTTAAATTTTCTTCATTTGTGATTGGTACAATTTTCTTTTCCTTTGTGATTACTTTGTGAAAAGAATTATATTACCTTAAATGTTTTGATTTTTCTTATCTAGTTTTACTTTACAGTAATTTTTTTTCGAGTTGGTCTGATGTTTCCTATTCCTAACCATTTCATGGACAAGTTCCTACTTTAAGATTACATTCTTTCATCAATGTATTTAAATATGTTTCATTAATAGGTAAAGGTTATGTTGATGGGAGTGGTAAATTTTCTCAGCTGGAACATTTTGATTCTTATTTTCTATTCTCTTGTTAAGGTAATTTTTTATGAAAATTATCTGACATTTTTATTCCTAGGCAGTTAATGGACATATTTTTAGTTTTAAAATACCATCTTTTGTTAGTATAGTAAAATGCAAATATTTAAAATAATAAGGCAGTGTTTGTTGTTCTGTTTTGTCTTTTCAATGTAACTTTTTAATTTTTGTTTACTGTCTTATCTTAAATGGCAACTTATCCTTCCCTAGTTATCTCATTTCTCTGCAGAGAAATGTTCTTCCAGGGTTTCCGCCTCCAGTCCCACTAACTTCCAATTTTCATCCCTAGACCAAGTGATAGGCACTACCAATTTCCAGACTTTTGATTACTAATTTGACTCTTAATGTGGGACTTTTTCTGAGGACATCTTTGCCTGTGCTTTGACTTTAGTTTCTACAATCCTCCTGTGTTCTCTCCTGAGCTTCCTGTAAGAGGGCGATTGAGCACTGTCTCCCCAAAAACACATTCACCTGAAACCTATGAAGGTAACCTTGTTTGAAATAGGATCTTTGCAGGTATAATCATGTTAAGATGAAGTAAAATTACTAACATTTTTAAAAAGAGGGAAATTGACACAGGACCACAGAGGAGAACACTGTGTGAAGATGGAGGCAAAGATTGGAGGGATGCATCTACAAGCCAATCAATCCCAAAGACAGCTGGCAACCACCAGAAACTAGGAGAGAAAGATGAAATGGATTTTCTCTTACAGTCTCCAGTAAAAACTAACCTTGCCACAACCTCAGTTTCAGCTTTCTGGCCTCTGAATTGTGAAAGAGTGCATTTCTGTTGGTCTAGGCCACTTCATTTGTGGTGATTTGTTCTGCCAGCACTGGGAAATGAATATAACTCCTCTCCTTCACTCTTCATGTCCATAAACTTGCTTCTGAAGCAGGAGCTTCACTTGTAGATCAATTGGAAGATGTTTATTTCAGAAATTATAACAGTAGGTTCATGGAATTCTCTACCTCCTAGCAATGGTAAATGTTTGTAGCATGTGAAGTTTTTTATTTGCATGGAGTTTGGAAAGTCTGGGCTGTGTAAGCTCACATAGACACAGTTTACATGGAGGCACTTGCTTTTTATTGCTCATTTAAGAAGTGTCTAAGGATAACCATGAAAAAGGAAGAATTTTTCAGAGAGTAGAGCTAATGGCTAATGAATATATCACAATTAGGAACTATCTTTAGGAGAAGATAATGGCCTAATCAAGATTTCCTATGATCATTTTAGATTTTTAAAATATGTTCTACATAAGTTTCAGAATTTCTATGAATCACTGACTACTAGAAGCTTCTCATCTTCCCTTTTCCTAAAATAAACGCTTACTGTGGCTGATCTGTGTATCTTCACTCTTGTAGCTTAGTATATAGTGAGAAAGTAACACTTTTTAGTATATCGTTGTTATTTGTATTATTTTATACAATAGATTTCTAGATGATATGAATTATATTCAGACCTGAAGAGAGGACAGAAAAATTCTGGACTTCAAACTGAATGCAATGATTGGATAAGACTTTTGGAGTGACTTCTTTTGGAATTGCATAAGAGATCAAGACTACAGACTTTGGTAGATTTTACTGCCCCAATTATTTGCTTTTTATAAAAGGATAATACATTTTTTTCCCACTGGCATGTGAATTATAGTGCCTTACACATTGTAGGAAAAGAAAATGTCTGTACCACATTAATTTTGAGTATAGATAGCCATGTGATGTTTTTGGTCACTTGGATGTAAGCAAGTGTAATTAACACATCTGAATAGTAAACATAACTGCAAGTTTCTATCAGCTATCTTTTTTTTTTTTTTTTTTTTTTTTACCATCCTAATAACAAGGATGGTGTAAATGGAAGTTATTCCTTTAACTACAGTCTGAAAAGGATAGACACATGGAGCAGAGCAGCAGCTGCAGACATAAAACCTCTGATGACTCATGTTTTATGCCACTGAATTTGGGAGCTGTTTGTTACCACAGCAAACTGTCTATTACAGCCTTCAGAAATGTAACAAATGTAACAACAATTACAAAACTAAATAGATTTAATGGCTGGCAGTGATTGATGTGTGGAATGAAATTGTGTCAATTCCTTCATCTTTCACAACTTTGCTAGAATACCTATTTTTTTATGTTAAAACATTAAGTTAAAAATAGAACATATGACTGCAATCATTTAATATTTTTTTCTTAATCCTTTTCTTATTTGTAGTATAATCAATATTTATCAGAAGTTTGGCAAATACATGTTCATTGTAATGTGACTTAGTAACAAACTGTATCATGATTCAGGGTTCTTTTTACATTATTGATTCTGGGCTATCATTGTATCATGCTCTGGGCAATAAAATACAAAGGAAATGAGAGTGCATCAGTTATGAATTCAGGCCTTATATGGTATGGAATACTTCCACCGGTTTTCTTGAGCTCATGGCACCAATATGAGAAAAGCCCAGGATAGCCTGCTGGAGGATGACAGACTGGGATATTAGAGCCAGCTTACACTTACTTGCAAGAACCAAATGTGCACATCTTACCCCAACTCACATTTAGTGACATCTTATTAGTAAATTGAAAGTACTTCAAGACTGAGTATACATCTACTGTTGTGGATCAAAATGTTTTCTAATTCATGTCTTTGTATGTTGATCTTAGTTCAGTGAATTTTTCAACATTTGAAGGCCCTGAATTTCTAAAATCTCTCTCTCTGTCTCTTTTTTCTTTTATTTCTGCTTGAAAAATGGCTACTTTTATCTGAGCTTGTCTGTTTCTTTTAATACCTTTCCTAAAGAAACTACTAGCAACTGAAACAATATTCTGAAACTAATATTCGATTTTCCAATCTTTAGATCTAAAAGTTTCTTAGGTAACCAATCCTTCTAAATTATTTAAAACCATAATTTTAGGAGATACTTTACCAAAGTAAATGTCACCAATTTTTAACTTTGAATACAAGTTTTATTTTAAAGTTTGCTGAATTTAAAAGCAGATGCCAGGGCAATTTACCTTTTAAGGCAGCACTCTACTTTTGATACCATAAACAGGGGTTCATTCTGTATTGCCTTTCCTGAATAATATAACCTGGTGTAAACTCCACTGTCTGCAGAGATGTAGGTTGTTGTGACTGTTCAATGGAGACATGGGAAATTGTGCCTCACTTCTTAGAGGTTTTTATTCTAAAAATAAAAATAAGACTTCATATATGTCTGATGCGGCACAGAGTAATCCTACAATTTTCTTTAGAAAGGGGAGAAGCACCCATCAACTCGTCATTTACATCAGGTATAACTCCCAGTGCAATCCCTCCCCCCTTCCCCCTCCCCATGATAGGCCCCGGTGTGTGATGTTCCCCTTCCCGAGTCCAAGTGATCTCATTGTTCAGTTCCCACCTATGAGTGAGAACATGCGGTGTTTGGTTTTCTGTTCTTGCGATAGTTTGCTGAGAATGATGGTTTCCAGCTGCATCCATGTCCCTACAAAGGACACAAACTCATCCTTTTTTATGGCTGCATAGTATTCCACGGTGTATATGTGCCACACTTTCTTAATCCAGTCTGTCACTGATGGACATTTGGGTTGATTCCAAGTCTTTGCTATTGTGAATAGTGCCGCAATAAACATACGTGTGCATGTGTCTTTATAGCAGCATGATTTATAATCCTTTGGGTATATACCCAGTAATGGGATGGCTGGGTCATATGGTACATCTAGTTCTAGATCCTTGAGGAATCGCCATACTGTTTTCCATAATGGTTGAACTAGTTTGCAATCCCACCAACAGTGTAAAAGTGTTCCTATTTCTCCACATCCTCTCCAGCACCTATTGTTTCCTGACTTTTTAATGATTGCCATTCTAACTGGTGTGAGATGGTATCTCATTGTGGTTTTGATTTGCATTTCTCTGATGGCCAGTGATGATGAGCATTTTTTCATATGTCTGTTGGCTGTATGAATATCTTCTTTTGAGAACTGTCTGTTCATATCCTTTGCCCACTTTTTGATGGGGTTGTTTGTTTTGTTTTTTTCTTGTAAATTTGTTTGAGTTCTTTGTAGGTTCTGGATATTAGCCCTTTGTCAGATGAGTAGATTGCAAAATTTTCTCCCATTCTGTAGGTTGCCTGTTCACTCTGATGGTAGTTTCTTTTGCTGTGCAGAAGGCTGACAAGTTGATGGGTGCAGCATGCCAACATGGCACAGGTATACGTATGTAACAAAGCTGCAAATTATCCACATGTACCCTAGAACTTAAAGTATAATAATAATAAAAAACGTAATCGCAAATAACTAATCAGCCAAATTCAGATTATAAAAAAGGTTACAGGGCAAATAACCAGTTCTTCAGCAGTTTAAATGGCATGGCAAACAAAATGTTGGGGCTGGGCTTTGGGACAGGGACTAAATCGATTAAGAGAGACCTCAGAGACATCAAATAAACACAAGAAGCCTTATTTGGCTCCTTATCTGAAAGGAAAAAATTATGATAAAAAGGTATTTCTGAGACAACCTGGAAAATAAGTATTGGGTGATATTGAAAATGGTTATTAAACATGGACTCGGTATTGGGTGATATTGTTAGGTGTGGTAAATTGCTTATCTGTGAAAGATATGTATTTGTATGTTTGTATGTATGTAGAGATATGTATTTCATGAATTTAAAATACTCCAAGAAAAAAAGTGGAGGGTAAAACAAGTTCAGTAAAATGCTGATAGTTACGAAACCTGGGTTGCAGGTACATGGGGTGGGGGTGGGAGTTGTTACATCATTTTAATTTTGTGTATGTTTGAAGGTTTTCTATAATAAAAAAATAAAGAAAGGGGAGAAGCAAAATTCTAAGGATAACATTAATCATTACCATGGTAATAGAAGGGCAAGTACACAAAATAGAAATAATACCATGATTAAAGGAAGAAAAAGATGTGGCAGTTATTGAAGAAAGTGTTCATTAGTTTTCTAGTGTATTGATATCACATGCAGAGTGCAAGATTGGGTTTGAAAAGCCAGCCAGCATTTGGATGGCAGCCACAGAGCCAGTATCAATGACTAGTTAGTCTTACCAAGAGCAAGAGGGACAAAGAAGAGAGAACTATAGCAACTCCCACATAATCACATGTCCCCTTCCCTGTCAGCAGAGGTAAAGACAACCTAGATTCATGAGAAGAGGGAAAGTAAAAGAACTGCAGCTTTCCTCCCACTCTTAAAGTAATATCTGGCTAGATTTTGGGGATATAAAGAAGTCAGCATTAAATGGATGCATTTGATTGATGCTTTAAGGTTGGCCAAACTTTTATTTATAACTGAAGTAAATAAAAAATTAGAAATTTATGCAAGACATGTGCTGTTAGGAAATTGGAAGAGGTCTTTGAAAATATGACTGAAGGTAGTATTTGGTTATGAATAAAATATATATACAATCAGTTCTAATGATTTATGGTAACTGTGTTCTAGAAAGGTACCACAAACATTGGGTTAGCAAACAGAGAACCAGTGCTCCTAAGGAAAACACAGAATTAGGTTCCTGAAAGCCTCTGATCATAGCATTTTAATTAGCTAATCAGTGCATAACCGTGTTTTATGTGTGTGTGTTTTAAGGACATCTTATTTAATGTGTAATTGACCCATTAGCATTAAACCCACAGCCAATATTACTTGAAGTCATGCCTGAATGCAGCTTATCCAGCACGTTTTTCTCACGAAGGCACATCATGATTTCTTAGGAACACTAGACATCACATTAGCATTATGCCTGGAGGCCATTTTTAAACAGCAATATCAACAACAAAAAGTACTTTGTAACTAAAATGACCAGAAAGTTAGAAATGTGTGTAAAAAATGTGCTATTGTGGAAATGAAAGAGGGCTTAAATATATGACTGAAGCCAGTGTTTGGATACAAATGAAATAGATACACTCAATATGTAAATACATAAATATTTAAGGTATACAATGTATAAAAAAAAATGTGGCACCAAATAGGTTGAAAAAGAAAAAAGAAAACATTTGTTTACAGTATGTAACTAAAACAACAAGGTGGAACGTCTCCTTGTTTGACATAGGCAGGGAACAGGTACCTGGGGCAAATCAAATATTTTGCTACTCTGTGCATGCCTGTGAATGATCATGAACACATTGGGTATCACTGATCTTTGTAAAGTTTTAGAGCAGGCGTCAGAATGGTAAATGTTTTATAACTGAGTGTGAAAAGGGAATTTGTTAGCCACATGAGAATATGATAAAGGTCAATCTAGCCAGAGAGAATATTATATAGAAAGACAGAGAAGCAGAAATGAATATGGTATATATTGAGGGTTGTAAGAGAAATGTATTAAAGTGCAGGATCAAAGATTTGAGTGTGCCATGTTAAAACTTTTGTCTAGGAATAAAGGAGATACCATCAGATTGTTTTGAGTAGAGAAGGAGAGTTAATTTTACATATATTCTTATTTTAGAAAATTCATTCTGGAAACATTGTGGAGGATACACTAAAGTGATATGACAGGAGAAAGGATGACTGAGGCTACTCCAATTTGTAGGTGAAAAATGTTGAGTCTTCTTTGATTCCAAGATTTTATGGCATAAAGTCCAAGACTCTATAAGAAATATTGTGAGAGAGGCCAAAAAAGGTAATTCTGTGGTTGGGGTAGGGACTTCTAACTTGGAGTTTAAGAAGAACAACTTTGAAAAAATAATGTTTAATTAATTTTGAACAAATGATAAATTTATATGGTTCAAAAAGAGAAAAAAGTTGCAAAAGGGTATGAAAAGTTAAAAGATGTCTCTTTTACTTAAAGTCTTCCAACTATGCAGAACCTCATGGTGGAGGGCAAATATTTTTATGCAGAGGAATCTAGAAGAGCATGGCATTTGGGAGGGACATTGATGGGTTTTCTGGATTTGGAGATAAAATACAGTGCATTTGTAAAGACCTTAGAAGACAATATTGATGGAATGAAATCAGGGAGAGGAATTGTGAGGAGGCCCAGAATTAGACAAAAACTGTCAATTACAAATTTAGTGAGAAGTTCTATGTTATATGATCATAATATTATCTTTTGAATCATGAGTTTTAAATATACTGAAAAGTAGAAATTATATCAATTGATCTCAGAAGTGTATTCTTAATTTTACTTCACTGTTAGAAGTGTTTTTTAATATGTAATGAAAATCTCCATCTGTTAATTTTATCACAGTGATTTATTTTAGTAGGAAAAGGATTATGGAAGACTACAAGAAAACCAAAGCAAACAATAAGAAGAAATTAATAAAATATAACTTTGAATTTCACAGTTATTTCTGATTGTTTCCAAAGCTCTGGGGGTTTTTAACAAACTCAATTGAAATAGTTCTACAGTCCCATGAAGTAGGGGCAGGCATTATAATCTGTATATTACAGCTGGGAACCTTAAGGCACAAAGCCATTTAAGTGATATGTCCAAGGTCACTGAGCAAGTCACTGGTGAAGCCAAAAATAGAATCCCAATTCTTCAGCTAGTTCTTTGTTCAGGAGACCATATTGGTTCTTTTATTACTCTGAAGAGAAAATTTAGCTTTATATCAGAGGCTTTTTTTTCTTATACGCCAACCTAAAATATCAACATTTAAAAAGACTATTGAAAGGATATTAAATCAAATCATATTTTATGCTTGAGATTTTCAAGTTACTCTTAGAAAAGTGTTTTCTTGTTGTTTAAGAGAAAAATATCCTTGGTAGTTTTTCACTGTTATTATCTCAATTCATAAAACTTTTCACCCTCCCCTAAATATTTAATGCCTCTATTTAACAATGAAAATGTTCTGGTCTCTGCACAAGGAAATGCAAGCCATAGTTATTGGCTTTGCCCTCAGACAGCTGAGTCAGCACGGAATCTAGCAGCCTATAGAAACCTTTTTATTTGCTATCAGTTTTTCAGAGTCTCAAGCCATTGAAATATATTGAAAAAATATGGGAGGCAACTAAACCATGCAAATTAACCTTACATCTGCTTTATATGACTCTTGAACCTCTAGATTTGTAATTCCTTATCTGTGGCTGCTCAAACAATTTTCTGGTTCATAATGCTGTCAGTGCAGTGGTAGGAAAGGAAAGTGGATTATAGTTTCCAGTACATATTTGTCTAAAAGTACTTGTATTTTTCCAGTCATGAAAATAATCTTTTTCCCCTCTTGTGAGAATGTTGGACAACTAGAAATTCTACTTTTTGAGCTTCCTATTTACACATGTAGATTTTATGAAAAATAACTTTGTAAAGTACAAATCTGTTAAATATTTTTAAAGACATATATGTTCACGTACACTAAATAGGACTATATATGTATTTATCTTTATATGTATTGTCAAACACACAGATAAGAGCTCATGTGTATATATGTGTATATATGCTTTATAGTATTCTATCAGTGTGTGTTATTAAAATATAATGATAGATAACGTTTATGGAGCAATTATCTTATGCTAGGCAAACTATGAAAGCCTTTACATATAATATTTTATTTATTCTCATAACATTATGAAGTGACCATTATTATAATCTTCTCCATTTACTTAATGAGGCAACTGAGACACTAAGAACTTAAGTCAATTGCCCAAAGTTGCATAGCTTCTATATGGTAGAGAGGAATGTAAGTACAGGCAGTCTAGCTTCCCTATACTGTGTAGGAATAGGAATTATTTTCGGGCAGGTGAGTCTAATAAAATATAAAATCTAGAATTTTAATAAAAACTAAATCCATAAACTGAGATCCAGAGGAAATAAATACTTTTCACTAGTTCTACAGCTAGGCAGTTGCCAATTCTGGAGTGTGACTCAGGCAGTATTCCATTACAGCTTTCTTGGAGTTACTACCAATGGATGATGTCAAAAGTTGCAAACCAGTCAAAAATTATCTCTTGTGGCAATTATGCAATAGATACCTGTATTAGTCATTTCTCACGCTGCTACAAAGAACTACCTGAGACTGGGTAATTTATGAAGAAAAGAGGATTAATGGACTCACACTTCTGAAGGCCATATGGGAAGTATGGCTGGGAGGCCTCCGGAAACTTACCATCATGGCGGAAAGTAAAAGGGAAGTAAGCACTTCTGCAGGTGGCAGCGAGAGAGAGAGAGAGAGAGAGAGACAGAGAGAAAGAAAGAGAGAGAGAGAGAACAAAGCGGGAGGTGCGACACACTTTTAAACCACCAGATCTCATGAGAACTCAGTATCATGAGAACAGGAAGAGGGAAGTCTGCCCCCATGATGCAATCACCTCCCACCAGGTCTGTCCGCCAACGTGGGGAATTACAATTTGATATAAAGTTTGGGTAAGGACTCAGAGCCAAATGAATATCCAATTTTTCTAATGAAATATTTTGCTAACATGACATTTTTCACCTAAGATCTTTAAAAGCCTAGGCAGAGAAACTATTTTTCACTTAAGTTTCTATTGATATATACTTCAAATTTTTTTCCCCATGAGTAGAACATTCATACTTCCTCCTGAATGGTATTCAACCATATTTTTTCCACTTCTCATTTACTAGTCAAACTCCTTATCTCAAATTTTTAATCAAATGCCTCTTGTTAGATACTTAGATCTGTGAAATTCTACCTGCAATGGAATGTCTTAGTATTTATCTCAGAAAGTTTTTGCTGGATTTGACACTCTGGATTACTCTTCCCTTCTCCACCCTTCTTTGAACTTGACTCTATCTCATTCTGATTCAACTTGTAACTTTTTAACTCTGCTTCCTCTCATTTCTCTATGACAAATTATTTAACAAATGTTGATTTTTCTCAATGTTCATTCAGACTGTAGACTTCTACTTTTCTTACTGTATAAACACCCCAAGGTTGAGGTTGATCACATCTACTGTAATACACATATGTGGATAATTATATGCAACTGCATGCGTGTGCATGTGTGTGTGTGTGTGTCTCTGTGCACCTGTGCATGTGCATGTGTACACAGGTGTATAAAAGAGAGAAAGGCAGTAGTTTCAGATTCCATTTGTCTATTATATCTTCTCAACTCAACTACCCATGACAGCAGGTACAAAACACTTAATTACAGTGGTCAGAGATAACCCTATAGAGACAAAACACATAGCCCGAGAACTGAAGTCTAAGAAGGATCCAGTTATGTGAATATATTTTGAATCATTTTGTTTAAGTTTTATGTTTTCATAGCTATACTCAGATGCTACCAGGTTAATGAAATTTTCTCCTAAATGACAGGTCACAAAAAGAACAGATTCAAAAACTTATTTTGTCTATTTCAGTTTCTGGAATCATCTGACTTTCGCATTTAAGACTTTGACTTGCTTGTTACACATTAAACTATTCAATGTCTTCTGAATTACCCTGGGCAGGATATATGTATTTTCCTTGCTTGAATATAACAACTATTTTTTTGATGTTGTTTGTGAGTTTCAACACATCATGCTGATAAGGTGTTCATTCCTGTGCAGCTCCTTTAGGCATTTTGAACATCTTGGTTTGGATTCATGTCTTAGCTGACCTTTAGCTGATGACTTTTATAGTGTATTATTCTAATGCCCATATCTCTTTTCTCACTTCACTCCCCAAATCTGTACGTGAAATGACAAAACCCTCTTTCAATTTCGTCTATCCTTCTATGAGTCTGATGAATCCCTGCAGAATGCTTCTCTTATACACTTAAAGGTGATTCTAGCTCCCTTTATGTCTTGCAGCTGTTTATCTCTCTCTATTCCCCAAATTCTCCTTTTCATTTTTCTGTTTAGCACAGGAGCATATCATTAAGTCCTCCTTCTAGGTAAATGCATAAACAAAGAATAAGAATTATTTTTTCTTCTACCAATCTTTACAGCGGAATCTTACAGAGCCGCCTTCCACGTCTTCAAATTGTTGGCTCACTTTCCATGAACAGGGTACTCTGAAATGTCAGCTAGCCTTGTTTTCTGATCTTCATCCCACAGTAATCAATGGGGATGAGTAGAGCTGACACAGTCCATTCCCTGACTTGTACCTCTCAATTGTTTTGATGGTTTGTGTCTCTCTCATGAAGTATTTAAGGATGTATAGCATCGGCTTAAGCCATGATTTTAGAACGGTGGAAAAAATCATCAACATCTTTTTACATTTTGATTAGTTGAATGATAACTTATGGGAAAGGAACTAGTAGTTTCAAAGACCCTGAAGTAGGAAATTCACTTGAAATTTTAATAAAGACTCTAACTTCATTTGATGTCTAAGTGCTGACAGTGTTCAAGCCCTACCACTCTCCTTTCTCCTCTGCTTCACAGTTGGTCAAGTTGATCAGAAAGACTGGGTGCTCTCTTCTTTGGCAAGGGCAGGAATTTCAAACCATGCAAGCCCCATCTCATTCATGAGAACCCTCACCCTAGACTCATCTACTAATCATAATAAAAGTCAAGCCAATCTCCTTTCTCTGCTCTCTCAAGACACTGTTTTTGGACCTGTGTGGGAGGTTGCCCTGCCTGTTGTAGAAAGCTTCATTATGTTAGTTATAAAGCTTTTCATAACCTGTTGATGCAGATGTGGCATAGTCCGTCACAAACCTTAACCAAAGGTTAGGTGTGTGGAGATCCATCCAACTTCCGTGGGGTGTGGAGGATGTCCAAACAATGGCCAATATCACCGGAATGTGTAGTGGAGTTGTCTTTCTTCTAGTGCTTGCTAATTGGTTTTGTTGCCTGCTGGCAAGTGTGCACATGGAGCTGTTGGCTACTGGCTAGTGTTAGCTTTGAGCCCTGCTGTTCTGTGCATAAGTTATTCTTACAGGTGTTTGTTTGTTTGTTTGTTTGTATTTTTGGTTATTTTCAAGTTAACATTTTTTTCAACATTTTTATTTTTTATTTTTTTATTTTACTTCACGTTCTGGGATACAAGAACAGAACGGGTAGGTTTACTACATAGATATACATGTGCCATAGTGGTTTGCTATACCTGTCAACCCATCATCTAGGTTTTAAGTCCCATGTGCATTAGCTATTTGTCCTAATGTTCTCCCTCCCCTTGCTCCTCACCCCCCATCTGACCCTGGTGTGTTTTTTTCCCCTCCCTGTGTCCATGTGTTCTCATTGTTCAAACCCTGCTTATGATTAACGACTTGTGGTGTTTGGTTTTCTGTTCCTGTGTTCATTTGCTAAAGATGATGCTTTCCAGCTTCATCCATGTCACTGCAAAGGACATGATCTCATTTCTTGTTATGGCTGCATAATATTCCATGGTATATATGTACCATATTTTGTTTATCCAGTCTATCATTGATGGGCATTTGGGTTGAATTCTATGTTTTTGCTATTGTAAATAGTACTTCAATAAAACATGTGCATATGTCTTATAGTAGAATGATTCATAATCCTTTGGGCATATACCCAGTAACGGGATTGCTGAATCAATTTATATTTCTGGTTCTAGATCTGTAAGAAATTGCCGCACTGCTTTCCACAATGGTTACACTAATTTACATTTCCACCAACAGTGTAAAGATTTAACTGACCCAGGTTGAAAGTTTTCATAATAGACATTTAAAGAGAGTAGTATGGAATTAGAACTCTCCTAAAATGACTGTAGTCCCTGTGTCTTGGCTGGGAAATATCCGTGTGTCTCAAGTCTAGCATAAACCATGAATAACAGTAGGTACAACTGAATGATTCTTTCTCTGTGGTAATTGATTGTGTCTCAACCTGGCACTGACTTCCATTGTATCGAATGCTCAGGAGAAAGAATGAAGGCCCATTGGCAGTTGCTCAGGTGGAGCAACCTGTAGAGGGCCACACTCCTAAGTAGATGACGTGCCTTAGACCCTTTTGCCTCTGTTGCAAAAAATAAACGTAAAAGTAAAAAAATATTTATACTCAGAGATATAGGGAAAAACACCCATGACATACTTGTGACATAGCAAAGGGACCAGTTCAAACCTGACTTCAGCTATGAGCGCTTAAAACCCACAAAGCTACCATTGACTTGAGGTAGGTCCTGAATACTTATGGTACTGACCTGAAACTCTCTAGAGGAAGAAACTTACAAATATGAGGAGGATATAGAACAATTCCTCAAATTCTATCTGGTAATTACCTAAAAACAAACAACTGAAACAAAGGTCTACAAATTGGTCCAATCCAAAATCTGAAACTGACTAAAAGAATTTATATGACAAATAGATAAAAGGGTGCTGATTAAATTTTATGCCTCTATAATGTAGGTTTTCCATTAACTTTAAAATCTGATTAAATTCACCAATTGGCAAATATTCATGACCTTTATAAATACGGAAGCTCAAAATTCAGTTGTTACCTGGAGATCTCACTATTTTAAAATAAAGTATCCCTTTACTCTTAGAAGAGCTACCAAATATAAAACAGGAAAAATAGGTGTGCTTCACCTTAACCATCAGAAGTATCACTTTTCTAAACTCCCTGTAATCCTAGTAAGCATAAACCTAAAATATCCCAGAGGGAGCCTAAATACTGTCAATTAACAAATCATGAATTAAACAGTGTTTGGCATTTACAATCAGATTTATAAAATGAGACCTCTCCTACCTTATTCCTCAGTTTCCCAGATTTTGGGCCTGAGAAACAGGTGATTGAGCAATGAGTTTAACAACGTCCTTTTGAAAAATTCTGTCTCTGGCAGTCAACATCACTCACAAGGTCAGGATGATGGAACGGGGAGCACAGAAACAGGCCAATGATGGAAGAGCTGAAGTCAGTGAGAGTAAAGGGATTTGGTTTTTAGTCTCTTGATTCATCTTTTAGCATTATCATTTCAACCATGGAGAACCTTGACCTTGCTGTAAGGGTACTATTAGCTTGCTGTAATACTTCCAGGAAATTTTGTTTGGATGAGACATGAATCGGTGAGAAGAATATTTTAGGTAGCAAGTGAGATCTGCTGTTGGCTGGAGGAAGGGAGAAGAATGAGAATTCCCAAGAATATTGGGAAAGTGAAGAATTATCAGTTTGAATTTATCTGAACAAAGAGTAATTCTTGAATGAGGGGCCTTAGGCTGTTATAACTTTGTTCTCTGCCTAAAGGCAGGTCATAACATCTGGGGAAATTTATGTTTTTGTTCAGCTGTCCTGTCTGTGATCAAACTTCCTTTATTCTAAATCATTTGAGACTCAGTTTGATAAATTTAAAGTGAAAAACATTTACTTAAAAAATACAGTGCTAAAAGATGTGTACAAAAGAAATAATTATCTATAGAGTTATAGATAATTATTTATCTATCTAAATCTTATAGAGTAAGATTAAGATATCTGCTTTAATGCATTCTTTAATTTATTCATAATTTAATAGCATTGGGATGCATTTTTATGAAAAAAATTTTATGTTTGTTGTCCATTTCAAAGTTCTAAAGATTAAAATATTAAATGATCTTTTTAGAGTAACTGTTTTTTGATCAATAAGTATTAATAGTAGAACAAATAAAGATTATTTTTAAAAAATATGTGTTTAATTTTACAGATAATGTTTCTGAAATAGATAATCTTATTACTTTTGTTTTTGTGTTCTTAAATGACCATATGCACATGATTTGGTTGTTAGTTACTAAAATATATTTAATTAATGTCTGCTATGTTTCCATGCCAGTAAAAAAATAAAGAGAATATGTGAGGACAGAGGGAGAAGAATATTCAGTAAAATAGCATGATGAACTATGATCTATATTCTCAAAGTACTTCTAAATTTTTCCCCTATTTCCTCAGGGATGCCAGATAGTCACAAATAGTGTGCGTACTTTTGTGTAGCCACTATATTTTAATGAAATGTTATTGTCTGTTTTTGTCATATGCCTGTGAACATTGTAAAAACAGATATTATTTATTTCTTCTTTTTGTGTCTCTAATGCTAACTTTGGGCCTGCAAAATGATGGGATCAGCACAGATTTGACAGATAACTGTTTAGCTAATATGAACCAAGAGCCTATAAAGTGAAAACATATCGAAGTATGTAAGAAAGAGGAAATTGAAAAAAATAGTTCACATAGAGTTTTGTTTTCAAAGCATTATTACATTTATCTCCTTTGATAAGGTATAAACATGAGGTCTACATCATTCTGAGCTGGAGAAGCCGCAGCTGCTTCGTAAGTGTGATGTTAGTTTTGAATGTGCATTGAGGGACAGCTGGTGTTGAGAAAAAAGGAAATTACCGTAATGCCAATAATTTCAGCACAGATTGTCATGTGGTTGGGAAAATATTTGATGGGAAGACATTGAGTCCACCTCCTAAAGAATAACAGGATATATTCATGAATGGAAGGATTTGGTAAGATACATGAGAACAGATATAAGACCGCACGACCAATGTTACACAAAGGTACATGAATCAAATAAACAAACAATAAAAGACAAAAAAACTTTACCTTTTCTTTTTTTGTGTGTGTGTGTGTGTGTTTATTTTTTATTTATTTATTTTTTTTATTATACTTTGAGTTCTAGGGTACATGTGCATAACGTGCAGGTTTGTTACATATGTATACTTGTTCCATGTTGGTGTGCTGCAATCATCAACTCGTCAGCACCCATCAACTCGTCATTTACATCAGGTATAACTCCCAATGCAATCCCTCCCCCTCCCCCCACTGCCCATGATAGGCCCCGGTGTATGATGTTCCCCTTCCCGACTCCTCAGCAAATGTACAAGAACAGAAATTATAACAAACTGTCTCTCAGACCACAGTGCAATCAAACTAGAACTCAGGACTAAGAAACTCAATCAAAACCGCTCAACTACATGGAAACTGAACAACCTGCTCCTGAATGACTACTGGGTACATAACAAAATGAAGGCAGAAATAAAGATGTTCTTTGAAACCAATGAGAACAAAGACACAACATACCAGAATCTCTGGGACACATTTAAAGCAGTGTGTAGAGGGAAATTTATAGCACTAAATGCCCACAAGAGAAAGCAGAAAAGATCTAAAATTGACACTCTAACATCGCAATTAAAAGAACTAGAGAAGCAAGAGCAAACACATTCGAAAGCTAGCAGAAGGCAAGAAATAACGAAGATCAGAGCAGAACTGAAGGAGATAGAGACACAAAAAACCCTCCAAAAAATCAATGAATCCAGGAGTTGGTTTTTTGAAAAGATCAACAAAATTGACAGACCGCTAGCAAGACTAATAAAGAAGAAAAGAGAGAAGAATCAAATTGACGCAATAAAAAATGATAAAGGGGATATCCCCACCGACCCCACAGAAATACAAACTACCATCAGAGAATACTATAAACACCTCTATGCAAAGAAACTGGAAAATCTAGAAGAAATGGATAATTTCCTGGACACTTACACTCTTCCAAGACTAAACCAGGAAGAAGTTGAATCCCTGAATAGACCAATAGCAGGCTCTGAAATTGAGGCAATAATTAACAGCCTACCAACCAAAACAAGTCCAGGACCAGATGGATTCACAGCTGAATTCTACCAGAGGTACAAGGAGGAGCTGGTACCATTCCTTCTGAAACTATTCCAATCAATAGAAAAAGAGGGAATCCTCCCTAACTCATTTTATGAGGCCAACATCATCCTGATACCAAAGCCTGGCAGAGACACAACAAAAAAAGAGAATTTTAGACCAATATCCCTGATGAACATCGATGCAAAAATCCTCAATAAACTACTGGCAAACCGGATTCAGCAGCACATCAGAAAGCTTATCCACCATGATCAAGTGGGCTTCATCCCTGGGATGCAAGGCTGGTTCAACATTCGCAAATCAATAAACATAATCCAGCATATAAACAGAACCAAAGACAAGAACCACATGATGATCTCAATAGATGCAGAAAAGGCTTTTGACAAAATTCAACAGCCCTTCATGCTAAAAACGCTCAATAAATTCGGTATTGATGGAACGTACCTCAAAATAATAAGAGCTATTTATGACAAACCCACAGCCAATATCATACTGAATGGGCAAAAACTGGAAAAATTCCCTTTGAAAACTGGCACAAGACAGGGATGCCCTCTCTCACCACTCCTATTCAACATAGTGTTGGAAGTTCTGGCTAGGGCAATTAGGCAAGAGAAAGAAATCAAGGGTATTCAGTTAGGAAAAGAAGAAGTCAAATTGTCCCTGTTTGCAGATGACATGATTGTATATTTAGAAAACCCCATTGTCTCAGCCCAAAATCTCCTTAGGCTGATAAGCAACTTCAGCAAAGTCTCAGGATACAAAATTAATGTGCAAAAATCACAAGCATTCTTATACACCAGTAACAGACAAACATACTGATTCTTTTAAAAGAAATTTCATTCCACTAATCTATGCTCTCTTTCTATTGTCTTTTTTTTTCTTCTTTTTTTTTTTTTTTTTTTTTTTTTGTGGAGAACGGGGTCTCGCTATATTACCCAGGCAGGTCTCGAACTCCTGGGTTCAAGCTATCCTCCCGCCTCTGCCTCCCTGAGAGCTGGGAATACAGGCGTGAGCCACCACGCCCGGCCAGGTGTGGTGGCGCGTGCCTGTAGTCCCAGCTACTAGGGAGGCTGAGGCTGGAGGATCACTTGAGTCCAGGAGTTCTGGGCTGTAGTGCGCTATGCCGATCGGGTGTCCGCACTAAGTTCGGCATCAATATGGTGATGGTGACCTCCCGGGAGCGGGGGACCACCAGGTTGCCTAAGGAGGGGTGAACCGGCCCAGGTCGGAAACGGAGCAGGTCAAAACTCCCGTGCTGATCAGATCTTTCTAAAAATCTAACCAAAACTTGCTATTTTTAGTTTTTCAAATATTTACTGATATGTGTGGTCACAGTATGACCCAGAACCTGGTATTCAGTTCTGCCATGCAGGCATTATAAAAAGCGTACTCACACCAGACAACTTTTGCTAATATAGAAAGCTAGGTTCACAGAAGGCATTCAATTAATATTTTGAGAGTCAATGTCTCAGTGATCAAATTTGAGACTAATCTGTTGTTCATCTTCGTTATGACCATTATGACCATCCAGGGGCACAGTGTGCCTGAGTCCCTTCAGACTAAACTGGGCCACAAAAAGCAGCAAGTGTTTGTTCTAAATATGCCAAAATTCAGTGTTACTCCAGGGACCCCAATGCGCCTCCCAGTGAGGGGAAGAGTGACCCAAGAGTGCGTGGCTCTTCATTTAATACAAATATCCACTGCTGCTCAATTTTCCACCAACCAAATGTAATAACCTTGGGAATAGGTAGAACTCAGAATTCTGATCACCTTTTTGTCTTTCTAGCATGCCCAAATACTCAATAATAATGCCAATTAATTATATATCAATTTATGAATTGGGATAATAGTATTTTGGTTCAAACTTGCTAAAAAATTACAAGTAATTTTAGTGAAATTCTCCAAGCTGTAGTTTGGTTATCATTATTGTCAAGGGAGAATCTATTACATGTTAACAAATTCTTAAATAAAGGAGCTCTTTCAAATTAAAAAAATCGTATTTATTAGAGTAATAGAAAGGATTTAACCATTAATTAATAATATCTGGAGACTCCTGAATTGATATTTTCCTTCAGTTCTTGGAATGGCTTATAAGCAAGGAACCTTAATTAACAGAAACACGTGGTATATAGTTTCCTGTCTATTATCATTGGTATTGAGTGAACACAAGGAGGAAAATCCTTAGTTTATTCAAAAGCACAGTTCTCTGAACTGAGATGATGGTAATTTATATCAGGTGAGGAATATTTAAGAGAAGATAATTTAACATTTGATGTCCCCCCAAACAGGTCTTCCATTAAATATAGAATAAATATTGTCCAGACAATTGGTTCTGTGCACCACCAATACATAGTTATTTAAAAACCGCTTTACTTTTAGTGTACTTGTGGACATATTCTGGTCTTCTGAATTTCTTTCATCTTTTATACTGAAGTATTTACTTGCTTACTTTTCCACTTACAACTCTTATAGTATAGATTTTTTATATCTAAATATTAGAGTAACAATATCATAGTCTTCTTTCATGAACAAAACATAAACACTTTAAAAATTGTCTGTTTTGTGAGGTCATTATATTAGTAACACACATTGAAATCTGAGTTCTCTGCAGGTATTAGGTATTAGGGTTAGAGTAACACAAGTTTGCAGTTCTCAACCACTAAACTGCCTTGCCTGCAGCTACAATATGTAGCAGTTTGAGAGATGAAACACATACACATACCTGACTGGCTATTATTGTCTCTGTATTTGTGCAATGAGATAAAGTTCTTAGGGCTTTTTTGGCTATTTGAATGATGAATATGCTTCCTCTGATACGGTTGTTGCATAATTCACTATTTCTCGGAGAGTCGCATTTATGTATAACTTTTCTAAATCTAGCTTGGCTTGGTTAACTTTTACTCTTGTCCTCTTTGTGTTGTACTCTTTCCCCTCTATCTAGAGAAACAAGGTCAAGGCATGTTCTCCGATGCTTGTTCATTAACAACTCTGCGGGTGATGCTCCTAGAGAGGTCTGATGTGTTGTGTGATGTTCTCACACAAACTATGTTAATTTTTGATCAGTGATTATGAGTTTAATTGTGTTGAGGTAGCTAGAGGTTTGTTAAATGGACGTTACTTCAAAAAGGTAAGTTGAAGCAGCAAATGTTAAAACCAAGGAATCCCCCAACTTCTCGCCCTTTATTTTTTGCATGTGAATTCCTGAAAAGAAAAAAAAATAGCTTGTGGGTTAATGTGGTATTTATGCAAGGCTGCCAATGTAAATAGAATTATGTGATTTAATTTTTCACTGGCATGACATTATATATGTGTATATAATGTGCATATATAATATATACATATGTATATATGTTATATATTAGATGTGTATGCATATATAATTTATATTAGATGTATAAAACACATATACAATAAAATATTAGATATGTATTATGTAGTAGTATATATAAAATATATACATATCTAATAATGCACACATTATATATCATGTGTATATAATATATACATATATCTACTATATACAATATATACATATCTATTATATTTATACACATACATATACATATGTGTATGTGTATGTCTGTGTTTGTGTATTTTTTTGTCTTGGAAGCTCAGTCTTTATAAAGAGGAGTTCGAGGAGGGATGGAGAAGAAAGAGAGTGATTGTATATACATATACTGTCCATGTTTGTTTAGCTAGTAAGAAGCAGAATCTGCATTCAAATTCAAGAAGTCTGACTCCCAAACAGTCACTCAAGTAGGACTGTTTTGAAAACTCCGAGTCTTCTATTTGATATAAATATAGCTCATTGCCATGGAAATAAACACGTGTTTCTTTTTTAAATTAAAAAAATTTTTATTTTATTGTCAACATTTAGAATTTTTTTGCATCAAAGTTCTAAGTAGCTGCATGTCTGTTTATAACGTGTATGTTTTTGTTTGTTTTTCTGTTTTGTTTTGTTTCTGTATCGTTTCTTTGTTTGTATCACTGGTAATTTAATCCCTCACGCTATGCTGTCGGATTATGTACAACAATGCACCTTCTTAGCTTCTTCAAATCCCTTCACTGCAGGCTGCTTTTTTGTGCTTTTTGAAAGAAAAGGAAGAAAAAGATACTGCATTTTCCTAAGATAAAATGATGCCTGTTTCTTCATTTCCTCCTACTCCTTCCTGTTATGTTTTGTAGAAAGAATTGCTGAATCTATTGATACGTAATTTTCATTTAATTCTCCAACATCTTATTGCTATTTAAGATGGTTTAAGAAAACTGGCTTAGTATAGCCAAGAAAAATTCTATAGTAACACTTGTCTGTAATTTCTCTATATTTAAATAAAATATCATTTCGATCTTGGAGGTTAGATTTGGCCATTTAAAAATACTAATGTTTTATTGTTTTTTTTTTTTTAATTACATGCATTTTCATAGTGTAAACATCAAAGTTTCCTTAGGATATATAGTGAAAAGTCAGTAACTTTACAACCTCTGTTTCAAACCCAACCAGTAATTTAAGTTGTTTTCATAACAAAGAGTTATTATTTATCTTCTAATACTTATAAAAAAATTTATTTACTCCCCAAGCTAAATAGAGTGTTGGTTCTGCAATGAAGTTATGAAGTTAATTTCAATTAAATATGCTGTTTGATTAGAAGAAAAAAAAATCCATCAGATCTCAGCCAAGCTCTTTTGGATGATTATTTTTCTTCAAAATCAAATACACTAAAATTTCCAAACAGTTACAGTTACAATGTTTCAGTTTCTTTTAAGGTAGCCTGAACTGAGATATATTAAGCTTTATTTCTAATTTCATAGTTCTATTCAGTAGGAAATAAGTAAATTAGTTTAAAGGACTGATCCATATCAGGAAATCAGGACTGGACAAAGTGTTAATTTATCTACAGATTTTACCAGGCAGATTGCCAATATCCAAGTTTATTAGACAGGTCCTAGGACTAATAAGGACCCTTGGGGGCTACAGTGTGAAATACCTGAGTATATGAGTCAGGTAAAGATTTTAGAAAGTTTGGCTTCTTCTACTCTCATATTCCCAGGAGTTGAATAGATTGGAGTGGAAAAAATGTGGTCAAAAACTAGTGGTTTTGGGTTAGAAGTAGGGCATAAAGGTACTATTATTGCACTTGGGCAATATTAACTGGATTGCAAGAAACTGTAATATGCAGAAACAGCATAAATCAAGAACTCTCTTTCCCTTAGGGAATACATTTTGTTAAGCTTAGTGTTCTTGCTACCTGTTTTGTTACCTAAGTTTAATGGACTCTGATGGCCCTAGACTTGAGCTTGGTGCAAGGTGAAAATTGACCTTAAGCAACTGCAGCGTTGTCCAGATACTTGGTTTTGCATAGACTGGTTTCGGTTCTTGTTTTTGTGTGACTTTGAGGGACTCTTTGAGAAATCTGAGGACAAGGTGCCATTTCTCAGGACAGTCTCATTAGGGCCATCTTTAGTATTGTCTGAAATTAGAAATTCAGACAGTAAGTGCATGAACTAGTTTAAAGAGAGAGAGGGAGGGAGACAGCGAGAGTGTGAAAGTGAGAACCTTAAGGAAAATGGCATTTATTAAGGCCCCACCATTCACAATGCATGATGCTAAGGCCTGACAGTGCACCGTGCTAGAGACTGAAGAGACATTAATAAAAAAAAGAAAAAAAAAAAAAAGAGGCAGAGTTCCTGCTATCAGGTTCTTAAAATTTTCTTTTTTTGGTTACATTCTTGATTGGATTTTTTCACTAAATGTATGGCCCCATTTAAAATAAATTAAAAAAAACAAGTGAAGAAAAAATGAAGGAAGAATGGAAGAGAGGGAGGATAGGAAATGAAAGAAACAAAGCCAAGTAAGAGATACGTCTGCTACAGACCTGCAAGCTGGCTGTGCTTGCAGAAGACAGTTGACATATTCTAGCTTGATTCACATCTTCTGTTTAACTTTGAGCATAGAATAAAGAATAGAAAGAAAACACTTTTCTTTTTTTTTGCACAATGAACTTTCAACAAATCAGGAGAGTATATTGGTAATTCAGAGAAGTAGCAATTCTCATTAAATCTGTTTTTAATTGAATTATCATGCCCTTAAAATTATATGATAGATTATTATCTTCAGTAGTATTAGTTTAAGTAAGAATTATATATAACCAAAATATCAGTGAGGCTAATTCTCTGAGACTATAAGAGAACCAAGTCAATATCCCCATAGCTACGTCATATTGATCATTTATTTGATTTAAGAAGAAAGAAGACAAATATGTTAGTGAAAGGGAGACAAATGAGTATGTGCCTGGCCAATTCCTGACTCATTTACAAAGGAAGCTAATATAGCTCTCTTACTCATTTTATGGGAAATATGATAGATCTGATTATATAATTTATGCTTCCTTTCAGACTTCCTACACCCCACTAATTGTCTCTTCCTTTCTTTTCTCCACTTTTTGCTCAGGTATTTGGCAGTTATTGCACTTTTTTGGATCTTTTTTTAAGGATGTTACTATCAATCTTTCACCTACATCTAATGACATACCTCTGAAGAAGTTTCCATTTTTAGCCTTAATATTTGCAAATTACTTGAGAGGTAATATGAGGGAAAAAAATTAAGTATTCACCCACATATGTCACTGTAGCTTTAACATTTTACTTAAAATTGCATAATCAAAGCCTATCACTATATTTTCCTGCATAGTCTTAAAACTAGCAAATTGATTGCTTTAAATGGATTTTTCTTTATCTTGGAGCTTTGGTACAATAAATTATTTTAAGTAATGTTAATTTTGACTGGAATTGTAAATCATCGTTTTCTAAGTTAAATACATTTTAAAACTTTAGTTTTATATTTCAGGATTCATACATAATATTCTAAAGTTCCTGGTATGAACAAAGACACACACACACGCACACACACACTCTTGAAACTGTGTAGACATCAAAGTGTGCTTTAAAAATTTAAGTGTAAATTAACTCAAAATATATAGATTAAATCTCTTTGAAATACATTTGTGTTTAAAATTTAATGTTAGTAATGCTTAGCTTGAAGGTGTCTTGGGTTTTGCTTAGTAAAAACATTTGAATTATCTTATTGAACTGAACTTAGTGTTTTTCACTAGAAATGAATATGCAGCTATAACTTCTAAATTCATTGAAATGAATGCATAGTTAACACACGTTTCTAAGAAACTCATAAGAAATGTAATTTATATATTTGAGGAAGGTTTTCTAGACCGCTGCTTCTCAAAGTTCATTGTACATATATGAATTGTCTGGGGATTTCGATAAAAGCAGAATCTAATTTTGTATGTGCGGGATAGGACCTGAAATTCTGCATTCCTAACAGGCTCCGACATGATGCTGCTGCTGATGTTCCATGAACCGTGCTTTGAATAGCAAGAGTCTAGTTCACAGGCCGCATGGGAAAGGTATATTTGTTTCCATGTCTTGAAACTTCAAGGAAAATTCTTTCAAATAGTATAATGTATGTATTATATATTATAATTCTTCCCTTCTAGATTTCCATCAGAAAGCTGTAGATACGCTATCTGCTGAAAGGCTAGAAGCAACGTAGGCACATGGAGATGTCTAACTTCTCTGTACCTCATTATTTTATTTTTAGTTTTCAAAAATATAAGGTTAATCTGATGCTGAGTTTTGAACTTGGGAGGCAGTTGACTAGTGCAATTACAACTGCTGTCAGCTATGGGCATAGGCTTCAACTTCAACTAACTATATATGTAACAGTAGTAAATATGAATATTAATTCAGCAAAGTCAAAGAAGGCTTCTTAAATAATCATTGTATTGAGATCTGAAAAATGCACAAAATTGCTGTATATATAGGTAGTTATATATAATTATATAACTATATAGCTAACTCTCTCTCCCTATATATATATGGTTTATATATAAATATAAAATTTATGTATATATGTAGTTCCAAGATACATGTTCAGGATGTGCAGGTTTGTTACATAGAGCCAATTAGCTATATTTAAGCCAGCGTAAACACTGAGAGTCACACTAGTGGTTCCAGCCAAATTAGAAATAGAGTTCACAAGTTACTATCTCAATAAGATTAAACTTTACAGGTATGATGGGAAATTTGCTTTGACAGAATAAGCTTTGGAACTTTGTGATGAATCACAATCATAATCATTCTTACAGTACATAAAATCATTTTAATAGGTATGTTAAGTACGAATTTATAATTAATATGGACAATTTTTATATTTCCTGTCTTATCTTTTAATTTCCTAAAAAGGAGACAGACGCATATAGATCTTTATATAAGGATTCTTGGTAAGAATGGTGAAAAATCTCCTTTATCATACCAAACAAAAAGACAATTTGTTCAATAAATGTATTTAATTATAAAATCTTCATTTGTTGAGAATGATTAATTTCAAAATCAAATTAATGAAGACATGCTTGGTCTTTTACCTAGAATTTGTGAAGTGGTGCTGTGCATTAAAAAGCGGAGACACAGTTTGCCTAATTAGTAGGTTAAACAATGAATTTTAGTTCAGTGTGACTGTATTTAAGAAAACTCTCTACACTATATAAATAAGGACTAATAAGTAGAACTTCTGAGAAGTATTTCATATGTGAATATAAGTATTGTTAACTTGGGGCTATAATGAGATATCACTCAAGAATTCAGAAATAAGTGAGGTATAACAGCTCTTTGAGAGATTAACTGTTAAATAATGACAGTAGAGCAGAGCGGAAATATACACGTCACTGGAAAGAGAAAGAATACTTTCAAGGCCTATGTGACTTAACTGTTTCCTGAATAAATGTATTAATATACCTGGTAAAAGAATAATACGTTCATCAGGGAAGTTGGTCAGTGGTAAAATCATAGATAAACGAAAGTAACACCTATAAACTTTAGCAGCACCCATCCAGATATTTCTCTTGGATGGAGTTTTGATCAATAACCTGAACCCTCTGTACACATTATCCTTCCTCTCTCCTTCTCCCCTGTATCCATCTCATTATTCTCCTACCCATCTTGTTCATGAAGCTCTCTTAACTGTGAGATGGATGATGAGATACTCTTCTAGCTTGATGCCACTGAACATTTAATACACCCAACTCCTTGTTTTGTTTTAATTCCTTGCAAAATAAGCAAATTTTATATTGTTTCCCCTTGCAGATCTCATTAAAACAGAAAATGCACAAATCTCATGGATTTGAAGATTTCAGCCCTTGTGATAAATTTTATTATTTATTATAAAATAATAAATAGTTATTACAATGTACTGTGTGGGAAATCTAGATTAGGTGCTAGGCTTTGAATACCTGGATGGGGCTAAATACATGAAGTATGTTTAACTTTCTTCTACAAGTTGGACAATATACATAGACACACACACATATATATGTATACATAATATATATATATTTAAGAAATGCAGGCCGGGCGCGGTGGCTCAAGCCTGTAATCCCAGCACTTTGGGAGGCTGAGGCGGGCGGATCACGAGGTCAGGAGATCAAGACCATCCTGGCTAACACGGTGAAACCCCGTCTCTACTAAAAAATACAAAAAAAAACTAGCCGGGCGAGGTGGCGGGCGCCTGTAGTCCCAGCTACTCGGGAGGCTGAGGCAGGAGAATGGCGTAAACCCGGAAGGCGGAGCTTGCAGTGAGCCGAGATCCGGCCACTGTACTCCAGCCTGGGCGACAGAGCGACACTCCGTCTCAAAAAAAAAAAAAAAAAAAAGAAATGCAATTAAAAATATTATTTTTTAAAAAAATGTCATACTAGCTCCTTGTATAAGCCTTTTAAAAACTTTTTTATAAAATTAATAGAAAATAGTAGGTAACTCTTTGTAAAGAGCAAATTACTGTTGCTAAGTTACTTTAATCCAAAGTATAAATACAGAGATGGAAACTGAGAAAGAAGTGGGATAGGTCTATGTTCTTCTATTTTAAAAATGATGTTAGTTATAGTAGAATGATTTATAATGCATAGCTATGTTTATTGCAGCACTTTTCACAAGAGCAAAGACTTGGAACCAATGCAAATGCCCATCAATGATAGACTGGATAAAGAAAATGTGGTGCATATACCTCATGGAATACTATGCAGCCATAAAAAGGGATGAGTTCACGTCCTTTGCAGGGATGTGGATGAAACGGGAAACCATCATTCTCAGGAAACTAACACAGAAACAGAAAACCAGACACCACATGTTCTCACTCATAAGTGGGAGTTGAACAATGAGAGTACGTGGACACAGGGGAGGGGAACATCCCACACCAGGGCCTGTCTGGGGGTTGGGGGCGAGAGGTGGGATAGCATTAGGAGAAATAACTAATGTACATGAGGTTGATTGGTGCAGCAAACCACCATGGCATTTGTATACCTATGTAACAAACCTGCATGTTCTGCACCAGTATCCCAGAACTTAAAGTATAATTTTAAAAAAAAGAAAAAGAAAAAAAAGATGTCAATTCTCAAAGATTAGTATAACCTTCCCTCTTCTGATCCTTGTTTTCAAGGTCTTAGAATAAATAAGATACGCTGGGAAAACATAAAGAATGTTCACTCTGTCACGTACTTTTCTAATTCAACATTTGCTTTTTCTTTCTCTTACTCTGAGATGGAATGACAAATGTAAAGAAGATAGCATATGGTTTTCTGGTCACAGACTGGTAGGATCCCCAATATTCATCCTAGTATGTTATACATTTTTTTCTTCCTTTTTCCTCATACTGCATCAGTGCTTTACAAGTAGGGTAAAATTAAGCAAATAGAAAGTGGAAAGCTAATTTGTAATTGGTTGTGTAAGTGTCCTTCACTTCATTGCATCATATTCTACAATTTCAACGAATATTATTAAAGTATTAATGTATGTCTGGTATAGAAATAGATCCTGGGGACTTATAGTCTCCAAAACTTTCCAGGTTTTGCTTTCATGAAGTTTTCAGTTTAGTGAAGATGACAAAAGTATATTCAGGAGTCAGCCATATGTAAAAAGTGCCAATAGAGATGACTATGTACTTTGTACAATAGAGATGAATAGTTTTAGAATGAATATTAATTCAGTGAAGTCAAGGAAGACTTCTTAAATGATCATTGAATTGAGATCTGAAAAATGTATAGAATTATTAGTTGTAAGTAAGGAGAAAACAGCAATCATTTCATTCAGCATATGCAAAGACCATGTGACAAGAGTGAGCATAGCTTAAAAGAGATTAGCGGAAAGCCATAGTGGCTGAAGTCATGTGTGCAAAAGTGAAAGTTGTATAAGATCTGGACAGGCTGACCTGGAATTGACATTTCAAGGCTTTTCTGACATTTTTAAGAGTCTTGTACATTATCCTAAGCTAAATGGAACTCCTTAAAAGGAGGACGCAAGATGGACAGTTATGCAATGATTGCAACCTCTAGGTGAGAGATAAAGCTGACAATACAGCTGTGTTAGTACGATTTTTTTTTTTCTAAGAAAGGATGGCATTTTGGACAGAAATAGATTCTAAACAAGGAAGTTAGTCCTCAGCTATTGGTTCTGGGTTTGGTCCTATAGGCAAGAAACAATATCGTTTACTTTTTGAAACTAGGATGGTTTCCAGAGAACTGACCATAATTAATACTTCTGCCAGGATCACAGACAAAAACGGACAGTTTCCTGGACAACTTGAGAAACATGGTCTTGCCACCAGAAGAGATTCCAAGGATGGTCTCTAAATTGAGCAAGAAAGACTTAAAAAATATGAATTGCTTGAAATCGTTGCTGGTGAAGAGTCTTATATCATGTAAAGAATTCACTGGTATTCACTGGTGGCTTTTAGTCCCTGAATTGACATCAGAGCATCAGTGATTTTTATTTTCCATTAGCTAATGTTTTATCATAGGACTGTCCTTGGGAAAGCTTGTGTGAATCATTGCAGTACTATACAGGCACTTTCTAGTCAATCTCTTTGTTTTTGCAGGTATCATGGGAAGTTGGGTTTGGCTACCATGGCTCATAGGGTAAATATCTGTTATTAAACATATGATTTCCTGACTCTTATCAGAGTAATTGATGGTCAGTGAACCCTCTAAAAAGTCCATTTGAGGTCAAGTTCAGAAATGTTGCAAGGCAGTTTTCTGGAAATATTTTGTTCAATGGCAGAAGAAAGCAGAGGTCATGTGTTCAGTACACAGGGTAGACCCAGGAAAGATTTAGACAGTCATTAAACTTTCAGGGTGTGAGAAATTCTAAGCAATATTTTGCTTCTTTTCATTTCCTCTTTAAATTTGATTTTATTTGTATGTACTTTTTAAATGTAGAGGGCTGGTTTCCTATCTTTTCCATTCAAAAAGAATTGTGCATATGAAAAACACCTTTAGAGTAATTCACTCAAAAACCCTGAAATATTCTTAAAGGGGGTAGGGAACAAAGTGGGGGGATACTTTGATTCCGCTTTCCATTCTGTAAGCAGACAGCACACTATGGGGTGGAAGAATTTGCACTTGCACTTTTAGTAAGCAGGAATCATTTGATTAGAAGTGGAAAACAAACAACAAAGAGTAGTAGCCAAAAGGAGGGTTAAGAACCCATTGCACTTTATCCACGGAACAATTGACTTTCTGCTTTTATACATCAGGCACGCGAACTTGGTCAATAGCTGGTCCTGAGAGATGGACACTCTCTGGATGTGCTGACAAAATCAGGTTTATGTATCTGCAGCACTGAAGGGCAGAACTTTGACCACAGCAAATTTGTTAAAGTAATGAATGCCACGCTGGAGAACTTGTGTTGGCTGTCTTGCTAGCCTAACACAGGAAACCTAACCTCTGTGCATCACTATTCAAGCATGTTGAATTCCTGCTTGAAATTATGGGTTCACTTTTGGGAGGTTCTATTGATCTGGACAGACATTGGCACGTTTGAATATAAAATGTGGCATTACCCTTTACTTATTAATAATGTTCTATGTTATCATAAATGAAGTTGAACCAAAGTTAGAATTGGAATTTTAGTGATTGTCAGGTGAGATATTTTAAATACAGAGCTGATGACTGACGTTTGAAGAATTCACTCTCTCAAAATCTATGAGAGTAGTTGTGAGAATTTGTTTTGCAGGATTAAGATAGTTGCAGTAATGATATGTATAACTTACTGGAAATATGACAGAAGGTGAATGAGTGGGATTATGTTGAATCAAAGAAAGAAAATGGAATATGAATAAGGTGAAAGGAAAATAAAGAAATAACCTGGGATTTTTAAAAGTGTATATTTTGTGTAAGTAAATATATGTGTGTGTGTGTAAGCATATTATTTGATTCTTGCACTGCTATAAAGAGCTACCTGAGACTAGTTGTAGTAATTTATAAAGAAAAGAGTTTAGTTGTCTCACAGTTCTGCAGGCTGCACAGGAAGCGTGGCAGCATCTGCTTCTGGGGAGGCCTCAGGGAACTTTAACTCACTGTGGAAGACGAAGTGGAGTACGTGTCTTACATGGCAGGAGCAGGGCTGAGGGGTTGAGGGTGGTTGCTAAACACTTTTAAACAACCAGATCCCATATAACTCACTCATTCACTATCATGAGAATAACTCTGAGGGAATGGTGCTAATCCATCCATGAGAACTCTGCCCCCACGATTCAGTTACCTCCGATGAGGCCCCACCTCCAACACTGGAGAGTACAATTCAACATGAGATTTAGTGGGCACACAGATCCAAACCATATCATTCCACCCCTGGCCCCTCCAAATCTCACATTTTTCTCACACTGCAAAATGTAGTTATCTCTTTTCAATGGTCTAAAACCTTGCAGAGTCTTAATTCATTCCAATATTAACTCCAAAGTCCAAAGTCTCATCTGAGACAAAGAAAATCCCTGTCACCTATGAACCTGTAAAATCAAAAACTAGTTACTTCCAAGATGCAATGGGGGGTAACAAGCATTGGGTAAGTACTCTAGTTCCAAAAGGGAGGCATCGGCCAAGAGAGAAGGGCTACGGGCCCTATGCAAGTCCGAAACCCAGTAGAGTAGTCATTAAATCTTAAAGCTCCAAAAATAATCTCCTTTGACTCCATGTCCCACATCTAAGGCACACTGATGAAAGGACTGGGCTCCCAAAGCCTTGGGAAGCTCTGCCCCATAGATTTCCAGGGTTCACCCCTGTGACTGCTCTAAAAAGTTGGCATTGACTGACTGCCTGCCGTTCTTCTAGGCTGAGTGTGCAAGCTGCTGGTGGATCTACCACTCTGGGGTCTGGAGGATGGTGGCCCTCTTCTCACAGCTCCACTAGGCAATACCCCAGTGGTCATTCTGTGTGGGAACTCCAACTCTACGTTTCCCCTCTGTACTGCCCTAGTATAGATTCTCCATGAGAGCTCCATCCCCGCAGCAGGCTTTTGCCTGGACATTCAGGCTTCTCCACACGTTCTCCAAAATCTAGTCAGAGACTCCAAAGCCTCAACTCTTGCACCCTGTGCACCTGCAGGATTAATAACATGTGGGTGCTGTGAAGCCTTACCGCTTGCACCCTCTGAAACAGCAGCAAGAGCTGTACCTGAGCCCCTTTTAGCCATGGCTGGATTTGGAGTAGCTGGGGTACAGGGAGCAGTGTCCACAGGCTACATTGGGCCGTGCAGGGTAAGGAGGACCTGAGCCTGGCCCAGGAAACCATTCTGTCTTCCTAGGTCTTGAGGTCTGTGATGGGAGGGGCTGCCACAAATCTTTTCTCCAATATCTTGGCTATCAGCATTTGGCTCCTCTTTACTTACACAAATTTATTGAGCCTGGTTTAATTCCTCCCCTGAAAATGGGGTTTTCTTTCACACGTTGGGCTACAAATTTTCCAAAGTTTTGTGATCTGCTTCCCTTCTAAATATAAGTTCCAGTTTTACATCATTTTGTTGTTGTTGTTGTTCACACACATGGGCATAGGCTGTTAGAGGGAGCCAGGCCACATCTTGACCCTTTGCTTAGAAATTGCTTCCACTAGATACCCTAAATGTTCACTCTGAAGTTCAAGGTTCCATGGATCCCTCGGGCAGGGGCACGTTGCACCCTGGCTATTTGCTAAGGCATGACAAAAGTGACCTTTGTTCCAGTTCCCAGTAAGTTCCTCCTTTCCATCTGAGACCTCCTCAGCCCATACTTCATTGTCCATATCACTCTCAGCAGGTTTGTTCACAACAATTTGACAAGTATCTAGGAAGTTCCAAACTTGCCCTCATCTTCCTGTCTTATTCTGAGCCCTCCACCCTCTTCCAACCTCTGCCCAATACCCAGTCCCAAAGCTGCTTCCATATTTTCAGGTGTCTTTATAGCAATGCCCCATCTCTTGGCACCAATTTTTTTATATTAGTTCTTACACTGCATGAAGAAACACCAGAGACTGGGTAATTTATAAAGAAAAAAGGTTTAATTCACTCATGGTTCTGCAGACTGTACAGAAAGCCCGGCAGCATCTGCTTCTGGGGAGGCCTAAGGGAACTGTTACTCATGGTGGAAGGCAAAGCGGGAACAGGCATCTTACATTGCAGGCACAGGACCAAGAGAGAGCACGGGGAAATGCTACACACTTTTAACAACTAGATCTCATGGTAACTGACTCATTCACTGTCATCAGAACGGCATGGAGAGGATGGTGCTCACCCATTCATGAGAGCTGTCTCACCACGGTCCAGTCATCTCCCACCAGGCCCCACCTCTAACACTGAGGATTGCAATTCAATGTGAGATTTGGTAGGCACACAGATCCAAACCATATCAGTAAATATACACATATGTAAACATTCACATACCTATAACTTGTCTTTTTTGAGAAAAGTTGGGTAAAGGAAAAATTGTTTAAAAATTTTATATCATTTACATATAAATTTATGCAAGAATCAAGCCTTCACAATTGTCTTTAAGCATGGTTACTAATGATAGATGACAAACGTTTTTGATGAGAAAAGAGTTCAATTTGAAAAAAAAAAGGTAATAATTATACTTACATGTTTTTTTCCATTTGCTAATTCCAGATATTCTTTTAACACCCATATTTGAGGAAAATCATAAGACTCAACTATTTGGTAGAGAAGCAAAACAGCCAGTATTTTCTTCCCCCTCTTTAACTCTATATGTCAGAAAAATCTGAATATTTTTTTCTAAACTCTGATCTCTGGAAAAATGCCATTTCTTACTTCTACTGAGAGATATCAACATTGTCTAAAAAGCAATAAGTTTTCAGAGAAAACCCTGTGTAGCATCAAATATTCTGGAATACGTCAGTCTTAGAAAAAAAATTATCCCATTAGAGGCAACTGGGATAACATATAGTTTCTTTTTATCTCTTCAGTTTCATTGAGGTGTAATTGTCAAAAACTGTATATATTTGCAGTATACAATGTGAGCTTTTGATATATGCATATGTTGTAAAATGATTACCACAATAAAGCAAATTAACATATTTATCACCTCCCATTTTACTTTTCTGTGGTGAGAATATTTAAGATCTACACTCTAAGCAAGTTTTATGTATACAATACAAGAACTATTATTAACTGTAGTCACCTTGTTGTACATCTCCAGAACTTACTCATCCTACATAATTGAAACTTTATATCCTTTAACTAACATCACCCCCCTTCTCCCACCCTCCAACACTGCCTACCACCACTCTACTGTCCTATAACTTCCAGTTTTTTAGATTCCATATATAAATGACATCATACAGTATTAGTGTTTGGGTGCTTGGTTCATTTCACTTAGCACAATGTCATTCAGGTTGATCCTCGGATTGCAAATGGTAGGATTTCCATCTTTTTAAAAACTGACTGTTGCACTGTGTGTGTGTGTGTGTGCGTGCGTGTGCACGCATATGTATATGTGATATATACACACATACACATCCTTCCTTCAAAGTATGGACACATAGATTGATTCCATATCTAACGCTGCAATGAGAATGGAAGTGCAGGTATCTCATCAAGATACTGATTTCATTTCCTTTGGATATATACTCAGAACTGGGATTGTTGTATAATATGATATTTCCGTTGTAAATTGTTTTGTGTAAATTTAAGGCATACAAGTGCAGTTTTGCTAAATGGATATATTATGTAGTGGTGAAAGTCTGGGTATTTAATGTTACCATTTCCTGGATAATGTACATAGTATCCATTAAGTAATTGCTCATCCTTCATCCCCCTTCTACCCTTCCCCCTTCTATGTCTCTAGTGTCTATTATTCCACACTCTATATTCATATGCACACATTATTTAGCTCCCACTTATAAGTGAGATCATACAGTATTTGATCTTCTGTTTCTGAGTGGTTTCCCTTAAGATAGGGCCTACAGTTCCATTCATGTTGCTGCAAAATACAAGATTTTATTCTTTATTTATGGCTTAATAATATTCTATTGTATATACAGACCACAGTTTCTTTATCCATTCATCCACTGATGGACACTTAGGTTGATTCCATATCTTTGCTATTGTAAATAGTGCTTCAATAAACACACAAGTACAGACATCTTTTTAAAATAATGTGTTTTTTTTTTCCTTTGAGTAGACACCCAGTTGTGGGATTGTTGGATCCAATTTTAGCTCTATTTTTGGTTGTTTGAGAAATCTCTCTATTTTGCTATAGATGTTGTACTAATACTAATTTACGTTCCCACCAGCAGTGTAAAGTATCCCTTTCTCTACATCCTTTCTAATATATTCTTTCTTGACTTTTTAATAATAGTCATACTGATTGGTGTACGATATTTCCTCGTGGTTTTACTTTGTATTTCTCCAGTGATTAGTGATGTTGAGTGCTTTTCCATATGTTTATTGCCTATTGTATGTCTTCTTTTGAAAATTGTCTATTCATGTCCTTTGCCCACTCTTTTAGTTTTTTGAGGAACATTCATACTCTTCTTTACACATTTCTTCATACTCAGAATGTTAGTAAAAGTGTACATTTCCATCAAAATCTACAAGAGATCCCTTTGCCCCACATCCTTGCCAATATTTATCATAACTTTTTTTTAAAAAAAATTATATCCATTCTAACAGGTATGGTGTTCTATATCATTGTGGTCTTAATTTACATATCCTTGGTAGTTAGTGGCATTGAACATTTTTTTCACATACCTGTTGGCCATTCATATGTCTTCTTCTGAGAAATGTCTACTTAGAATCTTTACTTGTTTTTAATTGGGTTGTTTTCTTGCTAATGTGTTAAATTTCTTATATATTTTGGACATTAACTACTCATCAGATGTATAGTTCACACATGTTTCCTTCCAGCTATATATTATTTCTTACTTTGGTGATTGTTTTCTTTGCTGTGCAGACACTTTTTAGTTTGATAGAGTCTCATTAGTCTTTTTCACTTTTGCTGTTTGTGCTTTTCAGGTTATATTGAAAAATTTCTTGTTCAAATCAAGGTAAATAAACTTTTCTGTTTTCTTCTAGTAGTTTCAGTTTGACGTCTTATATTTAAGTCTTAATTCATTTTGAGTTGATAGTGTGAAATAAGGATCCTATTTTATTCTACTGCATGTGTGCATCTAGTTTTCTCAACACCAGCTACTGAAGAGAATATTCTTTATCCACTGTGTGTTCTTAGCATATTTGTCAAAGACCAGTTATACTGTAAATGCATGAGTTTATTACTGAGCTCAGTATTCTGTTCCATTGATGTATGAGTTTGTTTTTATGCCAATACCATATTGTTTGGATTACTACAGCTTTGTAGTATACTGTGAAATGAAGCAGTGTTGTGCCTCCATCTTGATTTTGTGTGCTTAATATTGCTATGGCTATTTGGGGTCTTTTGTGGTTATGTGTGAAATTTAGGATTATTTTTTACATTTCTGTAATGAGTACCATTAAGACTTTGATAGAGAGTGAGTTGAAGCTGTAGATCACTTTGAGTCGTTTTTAACAATATTAACTCTCTTTGTATATAAATAGGAGCTATCTTTCCATTTATTTGTCTTTTCTTCAGTTTCTTTCATTGATGTTTTATAATTTTCAGTGTTCAGTCCTTTCACCTCCTTGGTTAAATTGATTCCTAATTATTTTATTCTTCTTGATGCTATGGTGAATGGGATTATCTTCTTAATTTCTTTTTCAGATAAGGTATACAAAATCTTCTGATTTTTTATGATATATATATTATGTAATAGTTTTTTTTGTATCAGTTTACAAATTTTTTATTAGTTCTGACAGATTTTTGGTGTTATTTGTAAGCTTTTCTATATATAACATTATGTCTTCTGCAAGTAGAAATAATTTTACTTCCTCCTTTAGAATTTGGATATATTTTGTTTTAATTGCTCTAGCTAGAATTTCTAGTACTACAGTGAAAATAAGTCATGAAAGTGGGTATCTTTGCCTTGTTTCTGAGGAGAGGAAAAACTTTTAGATATACACAGTTGAGTATAATGTTAGCTGTGGGCTTACCATATATGGCCTTTATTATGTTGAGCTACACGTCTTCTATATCTAAGATATTATGATTTTTTATCATGAAAATACGTCGGACTTTGTCAAATGCATTTTCTACATTTATTGAAATGGTCATATACTTATTACCCTTCATTCTGTTAATTAATGTGCCATATTATATTGATTGATTTGTGTATATTGAAACATCTTTTCATTTCAGAGCTAAATCTTACCTGATCATGGCGTGTGATCCTTTTAACGTGCTGTTGAGAAAGGTTTGCTAATACCTTGTTGAAGTTTTTTGCACCTATGTTTTTCAGGATTATTAGCCTGTAATTTCCTTTTCTTGTTTTATTCTTGCCTGGCTTTAGTATCACGGTAATGCTAGTCTTATGGAATTAGTTTTAAGTGTTCATTTCCTTCAATATTTTTTGAAATGTTTTAGAACAATTGACATTAATTCTTCTTTAGATGTTTGCTAGAATTTACCAGTGAAACTGTTAAGTCCTGGAATTTTCTTCATTGGTTGGGTTTTGAATACTCATTCAATCTCCTTACTTTTATTGTTATTTTCAAAATTTCTGGGTTTTTTTATGATTCAGTCTTGGTACATTGTATGCTTCTAAGAATGTGTTCATTTCTCCTACATTATCCATTTTGTTGGTGTATAATTGTTCATGGTATTTTATGACTCTTTGTATTTCTGTGACCTCAATTGTGATGTCTATTTCATTTATGAATATATTTATTTGTGTCTTCTTTACTTTTTTATTTGTCTAAATAAAGGTTTTAGAATTTGTTTATGTTTTCTTGTGATAGTTTGCTAAGAATGATGGTTTCCAGCTGCATCCATGTCCCTACAAAGGACGCAAACTCTTCCTTTTTTATGGCTGCATAGTATTCCATGGTGTATATGTGCCACATTTTCTTAATCCAATCTGTCACTGATGGACATTTGGGTTGATTCCAAGTCTTTGCTATTGTGAATAGTGCTGCAATAAACATACGTGTGCAAGAACTGAAAACCAAACACCACATGTTCTCACTCATAGGTGGGAACTGAACAATGAGATCACTTGGACTCAGGAAGGGGAACATCACACACCGGGGCCTATCATGGGGAGGGGGGAGGGGGGAGGGATTGCATTGGGAGTTATACCTGATGTAAATGTCGAGTTGATGGGTGCAGCAGACCAACATGGCACAAGTATACATATGTAACAAACCTGCACGTTATGCACATGTACCCTACAACTTAAAGTATAATAATAATAAATAAATTAAAAAAAAAAAAAAACAAAAAAAACAGAATTTGTTTATGTTTTCAAAAGAAGCCAACTCAGTTTCATTATTTTTAATACCATTTTTAATTTTTTATCTTATTCATTTCTTCTCTGATCTTTATTATTTTCTTTCTTCTAACAACTTTGATCTTCACTTGTTATTGTTTTTCTAGTTGACTGAGGTGTATAGTTTGGGTGTTTATTTGAGAGTTTTCTTTTTTGTTAGTATATGTATTTGTTACCATAAATCTCTCTCTTTGAATCACTTTCAGTGTAACCTGTAAGTTCTGCTATGTTGCTTTTCCATTTTCATTTGCTTTGGAATATATTTTATTTCCCATTTGGTTTATTTTTTAACCCATTGTTTATTCATGTGTGTTTTGTTTAATTTCTACTTATTTGTAAATTTGACAATTTTTCTCTTGCTATTGATTGCTAGTTCCATACAATTGTGGTCTAAAAGGATACTTGATATGATCAATTTTAATCTTAAATTTTTAAAACTTACTTTGTTTCCTGACATATGATCTCTCCCAATGCAGTTGTATGTTCACCTGTAAAGAATGTGTATGCTGCGGCAGTTGTAGGGAATCGCCAATATGTATTTTTTAAGTCCATTATGTCTATAGTTGTTTAAGTTAACTGTTTTCCTTACTTTCTGTATGGATGGTCTGACTATTATTGAAATTGGGGTATTGAGACTTCCTGCTATTAATATTATTGTATTTCTATATAACTTCCCTTCAGTTATGTTAACATTTTCTTTATATCTTTAGCTGTTCCAATGTTAGGTGCATGTATATCTAAAATTATTAGAGCTTATTGATAAAATGACTCCTTTATATAATGACCTTTTTTGTGTCTTATGAAAAATGTTGACTTAAATTCTATTTTGTCTGAAACAGTCATAGCCACCCTGGATCTCTTTTGGTTACTATTTGCATGGGATATCTTTCTCTATTTCTTCACTTTATGCCTGTGTGTGTCATTACAACTAAAGTCTTATAGGGAACATATTGTTGAATTTTTTTTTCACCATTTACCCACTCTATTTCTTTTGTTTGAAGAATTTAATCCATTTACATGTAAAGGTATTATTGATAGGCAAGGATTTAATATTTATATTGTATTAATTGTTTTCTTGTTGTTTGGTTGCTTCTCCTCTCTTATTGTCTTCCTTTATGATGAGATCATTTTCTGTAGTGATCTGCTTTGATTACTTACTTTTTATCTTTTGTGTGTCTATCACAGGTGTTTTCTTTGTGGTTTCCATGAGGCTTATGTAAAACACCTTTTATTTTTACATAACCTTAACAGGCTGTTGTCAGTAGATAGCAACTTAACGTTGGTCACAAAAAAAATCTCCACTGGGTGTGGTGACTAATGGCTGCAATCCCAGCACCTTGGGAGTCTGAGGCATGAAGACTGATAAAGGCCAGGGTTTGAGACTGGCCTGGGCAACATAGTGAGATCCTATCTTTACAGAAAAGAAAGTTAGCCAGTCAAGGTGATACACTCCTCCTTTGGTCCTAGCTACTTAGGAGACTGGGTCATGTGAGACCAGAAGTTGAATGCTGCGGTGAGTTATAATTGTGTCACTGTACTCCAGCCTGAGCAGCAGAATGCAGCCCTGTCTCAAAGAAAACAAAACCAAACTCAACATTTTTACCCTTCTCTACCCTCACATTTTATATTTTTGATTTCACAATTCACATATTTTTCTATGGTGTCTTCCTTATCAAGTTATGTAGCTATTATTGTTTTCAGTAGTTTTCTCTTTTAACCTTCATGCTAAGGATATAACTAACTTATACACCACTATTACAGTATTAGAATATTCTGAATTTGACTATGTACTTTTACCAGTGAGTTTTATACTTTTGTATAAAACTTTTTAGGTTCCTAGTTAGCATTCTTTTTTTAATTTTATTTTGAGATGAAGTCTCACTCTGTCGTCAGACTGGAATGTGGTGGCGTGATCTCGACTCACTGCAACCTCCATCTCCCAGGTTCAAGTGATTCTCCTGCCTCAGCCTCCTGAGTAGCTGGGACTACAGGCATGCACCACCACACCCAGCTAATTTTTTGTATTTTTAGTAGAGACGGGGTTTCAACATGTTGGCCAGGATGGTCTCAATCTCCTGACCCTGTGATCTGCCTGCCTTAGCCTCCCAAAGTGCTAGGATTACAGGCATTAGCCACTGCACCTGGCCCCTAGTTAGCATTTTTTTCCATTCATTTTGTTGGAAAAAACTTCTTTACTATTTGTAACTTAGGTCTGGTGGTAATGAACTCCTTCAGCTCTTGGTGGTTTGGGAAAGCCTTTATCTCTCCTTCATTTCAGCAGGACAGATTTGCTGTGTAACATATTCTTGGTTGACACTTTTTTTAAATCTTCAGCACTTTAGATATATCATCCCATTATCTCTGGCCTTTTAAAATGTCTGCTGAGAAAGCCACTGTTAGTCTTATTGGAACTCCTTTACATGTCATTTGCATATTTTGTCTTTCTGCTTTCAGGATCTTGTCTTTGTCTTTGACTTTATTATTATTATTATTACTGAAACAGTGTCTTGCTCTGTTGCCCATGCTGGAGTGCAGTGACAAAATCTTGGCTCACTGCAACCTCCGCCTCTTGGGTTAAAGCAATTTTCGTACCTCAGCCTCCTGAGTAGTTGTGATTACAGGTTTGCA
This sequence comes from Theropithecus gelada, assembly GCF_003255815.1. Taxonomy (NCBI): domain Eukaryota; kingdom Metazoa; phylum Chordata; class Mammalia; order Primates; family Cercopithecidae; genus Theropithecus; species Theropithecus gelada. Next base: position 8,847,110 of record NC_037669.1, on the reverse strand, counting down.
CCACTATACCCAGCTAATTTTTTTTTTTTTTGTATTTTTAGTAGAGACATGATTTTGCCATGTTGGCCAGGCTGGTCTTGAACTCCTGGCCTCAAATTATCTTCCTTTCTCAGCCTCCCAAAGTGCTGGGATTACAGGCATGAGTCACTACACCCAGCCTGTCTTTGGCTTTAGACAGTTTGATTATAAAATGTCTTGCTATGGTCTTGTTTGAATCGAATATGATTGGAGACCTTTGACCTTTCTGTATCTGAATACTTATGTGTTTCCTCACATTTGGAAAGTTTTCTTCTAGTGTTTACTTAAATAAGTTTTCTGGCTTTTTTTCTTTGTCTTCTCCTCCTTATACTCTTAAAATTTAAAAATTTGCTCTTTTGATTCTGTCCCAGAAATCTCATAAGCTATTATTAGTCCTTTTTATTCATTTTGCTAGCTTGGAACTGAGGTTCAAGGAGTAGGCTGCATACCAGGGACCATCGGCTAGACTTGGAACCTGGTTCCACAGGGAAAGGCCTGGAGCATGGATCTGTGGAGTAAAGCCTGGCACTAGGGTCTACTGTTTTAGGCCTCAACCCTTGGTCCACTGAAGTAGGCTAGAAGCCTGGAAATCTTTGAGCCTGGAGCCATGGAAACTGGCCTGGTACTAGAGTGGGCCTGCTATATTATTTCGTAAGAACAGTTCTGACCATGAGTCCACATTCTGGCCTGGTGCTGAGGTCCACAGTCATAGGCTTTGTGTCTGGGACAATGAGTTAAGCCTGTGTCCTGGTGGCATGGTTTTGCTCTGTGTCCTGACCCACATCTCATCTTGAATTATAATTCCCATAATTCCCATGTGTCAAGGGAGGGACCTGATGGGAGGTGACTGGATCATGGGAGTGGCTTTCCCCATGCACTTCTTGTGATAGTGAGTTCTCACAAGATCTGATGGTTTTATAAGTGGCAGTTTCCCCTGCTGTCTCTCTCACCTGCTGCCATGTAAGACGTGCCTTGCTTTCCCTTTATCTTCTGTCATGATTATAAGTTTCCTGAGGCCTCCCCAGCCATGTGTAACTATGAGTCAATTAAACCTCTTTTTGTTTTCTAAATAAATTATCCAGTGTCGGGCAGTTCTTTTCAGCAGTGTGAAAATGAATTAATACACATGGGGTCCATGGTGGTGGGTGTGGAGCCTGAGTTTTTGGGAACTGGGTAGGTGCTGTGGTCTACTGGGGCAGAGCTGGTCCCTGGGTTCACTGGAGCTTGGGGCTGTGTTGGTAGTACTGGAGCTTGGAGATGTAGGGGCTAGCATGAACATGCAGTTCTTTAAATGCATATAATAGTCCATTCTCACACTGCTAATAAAGATGTACCCAAGGCTGGGTATTTATAAAGAAAAAGAAGTTTCTTGGACCCACAGTTCCACAGAGCTGGGGAGGCCTCACAATCATGGCAGAGGGTGATAGGCATGTCTCACAGCATAGCAGGCATCAGAGAGAATGAGAAACTTTCAGACTATCTAACTATTATATTTGAATTACATACAAAAAATAGGACCATAAAAGGTAATAGAAAAGTGCTATGGAAGGTCAACAACAAAGCTATGATATAAAAAATAATTTCATGAGACATTTTCGGTACTTCAAAGATACATTTATGCTAATAGATTCCAAGCTAAAATTTCATTTTCGCAATTAAATATTACTAAGTAATCACAATAAGTCAACGTCTTTGGACTATTTGTATTTTACATTATAATATAAAAATATGATTGATTAAAATTGTAGAGTATTGCAGTGTTTAAGAACAAAAGTTCAGGATTCTACTTGCCTACGTACAAATAAAGACTTTGACAGTGGAAGCAAATGAATAGTTTGTCTAAACCTCAGCTTTACCATTTAGTGAGTGGTGACTAACAACTGCATTTAGCTCATAAGATTGTTTTAAGTATATAAGAGCATAAGCACTTGCTCCTACAATTGGTACATGTTAAATGCTTGATACAATTTCTGTTTTTATAATTATAATTTAGTCTGTTTATATAATGAAGCTTAACTGCTTTGCATGCCCCACAAGTGGTGTATTTATCTATATTTACAATGTAGTCTTCTACCTTCTGAGATCTCACATTGTTATGTTCTTAACTACAAAATGTCTTTCTATGAGTTTCTTTTCTACCCTCAATGGCCTTTCTGTCTTTTCAGTACACAAACAACTACTCATTCTTTTTAAAAAACAAAAACAAAAACAATATATGCTGTAACAACTCTCTTTGCTGTTTTAATTGGTACTTAATGAAATTTTCATATACTTCAATACATCTTAAACTCTTTTCTGTTTTATTTTTTTCAACTCATTAATTGAGGCTAGAAGACATGTTGCAAGTATAAAAGAATGGACAAATTTTAAATGATGAGAAATTGAATTCTTTGAACTTGAAAGTACAAAAGCTTGAATAAACAAATAGAAAATAATGAGCAAAAACATCTTTAGCATGCTTAATTTGTGCCAGGTAATATAAGCACTTTACACCATTGTTCCTTAATTAATGCTCTCTTGTGCAGGCTATTTTGTTATTGACATTTAATAGATGAGGAAACAGAGGCATATGATCAGTCTCAGGTGCAACTTCTTGGTAATGCCTAACCTACGTTTGTAAATCTGGCTCAGTTTTAGTTTCTTCTCCTATGTGGGTACAATATTGTACTTAAATCAATTATGGTAGCTATTTAGAAAATCAAACCTTGTCAAGATGGAAAAATTATTCAGTAAAGAATTCCTTTCTTCTTGATTGGTTAAATCCAAAGAAAGAAAGTATCCAAACTCTTCTCCAAAGTCTTTTGCAATAGGTAAATTAATTTAGATAATCAAAATGGTAGATAGATTGAAGAGCTAGAGGATGGGATGGAATGGAATATATTATTTCCAAGCTTTACCTAGTCTAAAGTTTGTTCTGACATAAGATGTGCTATATCTAAATTTTAAAGGTTCTTTATAGATGACTTACTAAAAGTCTATGAGAAATCTGAAGTACTTTTTTTTTTTAGATGGAGTCTCACTCTATCACCTGGGTGGAGGGCAGTGGCGCGACCTCAGCTCCCTGCAACCTCCGCCTCTGAGGTTCAAGCAATTCTCCTGCCTCAGCCTCCCCAGTAGCTGGTATTACAGGCATCCACCACCACGCCTGGCTAATTTTTGTGTTGTTAGTAGAGATATGGTTTCACTATGTTGGCCAGTCTGGTCTTGATCTCCTGACCTCAGGTGATCCACCAGCCTCAGCCTTCCAAAGTGCTGGGATTACAGGCTTGAGCCACTGTGCCCAGCCTGAAGTACACTTCTAAATCTGACCTGTTTTTGTATTTCCATATTCCACATCTGTATGTAGAACAAGTGAAAGAAAGCTAGCACCAATGAGCACTGGCCAAGATGATGTCTGTCACCAAAATTCTTAAAAGACAAATCTATACCCATAGGCAAATATTCTGTAGTGTACAGCAAATTGATTTATCCTAGATGAAATCCCATAGAAGAATATTGTACCATTTTTGTTAAATCTTCTTTGTGGTATTGTCCTATATTCTTACGGAAGTGTGTGTCATATAGGAGGTATGATTCTCTTATAGAATTTAATAAAGTCTGCTATCGGTAAAGCACATAAATACTAAAATAGAGTCAAACAACAACAAAAAAAACGCCTTTAATCCGGCAATACTGATAGAAATTATTGTACAGAATGAGAGTTTCTTTTAATATTAGACTAACATATTTAAATTTATTTATTTTTATAGGCTTGAAAAGCAGCAAATATGATGGAATGATCTTTCGGTGTCTTAGTATATGAAAACAGAGTCAGCAACAAGTATTGTAGGCACAAATGAAATTGTCAGGAACTGCTTTAATAGTTTTTCAGAACACAAATAATGAAATGCAGTTGTGGAGCTGTATCCATTTGTGGCAGCATACTGCCATGTGGAACACAAGTCTTGTTATTTAAACCAGTCCCTTTACATTGATAATTCAATGTTAAAAATGCGGTTTATTTAGTTTGTTCACACCATGTAGTGAACAGAGTCACAAGAAATTATATTATTTTGCAGAATTATTCTAAGGATTTTTTTGTATCTTTGGTGCCTAATTCACTGTCATTTTTACTTTTTACCTGGCTGGAAAATCAAGAAAAAATTCAATGAACATTATGTGGTGTTTATCTAGAAGTGTTTTTTAGTTTGTAGGGTTTTGTGTCAATATCGGGAATGTGCACTTGCTTATTGATGTATGTAATTCTATTATGCATGAGTTTTGATGGTTTTAAAATTGCTGAAACTAAGTTAAATTGGCAAAATTATGAAGTCATTATAGTTTTTACCATTAACTGTAACTTTCTCCAGTATTCCTTATTTCTTCAGTCTGTACTATTACTTTCTGCTTTTGACCTCCGAGAAAATCAAACCATTTGCAATATCAGACTCTCCTGTTGGGGAAAATAAAAGCTATACCACAAATGCATAATTCCTTTTCGTCTGATTGCTACTACTCTAACTTTGTCCTTCTGCATCACTGGCCTATGTGATGGCAACATAGAGTTTTTAGTCTCTGTCTTTATCTCTTATCTCTCTAACACTGAAATTCCACCTCTGGGTAGAAAATATGGTTCTGATTCAGTTGTAGTGCATTTTCAAATGTAAATGATATATAACTAGTTTTTCCTCTAACATTTCTGTTATTTAACATTCTTCTGCAATAATTTTCCTTCCAATTCCCACCTTGTTTCTTCGCTTCTTAATTGTTTTATTATAATGCGATATCACATGACAGATAATAGAAAATGAATGTTAGAGCTTTTCTCAATATAATATTTTACTAACACAAATACTGATTGTGTATTAAATTATTCAAAATTAGCTAGGGAAAACATCTGTTTACAATAATAGACAGTCATGCACTGCAAAATGAGGTTTTGGTCAATGGCAGATCATATACATGATGATGGTATCATAAGATTATAATGCCATATTTGTACTGTACCTTGTGTGTGTTTAGATATGTTTAAATACACAAACATGTACCACTGTGTTAAAATTGCCTGCAGTTTTTAGTAGAGTAACATGTTGTATAGGTTTGTAGTCTGGGAGCAATCAGCTATACCATATAGACTAGGTGTGCAGTAGGCTGTGTTCTCTAGGTTTGTGTAAGTATACTTTGTTATGTACTCACAATGTACAATATCGCCTAATGAAACATTTATTGGAATGTTTCTCTGTTGTTAAGTCATGTGTGACTGTAAACCTCATGAGAAAAAGGTAACTTTATTATTATTTTTTGACACTATCTAGGTAAGTTTTCAAAATTGGCAAGTCTTCAGCACAGGGACAGATACTTTTAATATACTTCCTCTTATATTTGTATCTAAAATGATACAAATGAGACACCACTCTACCTCATTCCATCCTTTCTTTCTATTTTTATTTTTTAGAAGCATAAATTCTGATATTTGTTCATTGGCTTGCTGGTTTTTAATTCATAAACTCTGCCATCTCTTATGGTATTCCTTATGATATCTTGATCTTATAAATTATGTACTCTTGTAGCAAACCACTGGATTTGAAAGTAATCAAAAAGCATTTTTGGGGTAGTTTTCTAGCAGTTATAGATACCATGCTCCCATAGGCAAAACGTGAAGCTGTATTGTTTCTCCTGTGCCTTGATTCAGCTTTCTTTATATTTTATTGACTCTAATGAAATGTAATATAAAATGTGACTTTATTAGAATACCTCATTTATGGAATATGCTTTGGTGAATGTTTAGTTATGCTAACTTGTCTTGTATTGCATCTTGTAAAACCGAACAAGTTCGTGATAAGTCTTCGGGAAAAAACAAAACTTAAAAAGCAATTTGTGCAGATATCAAAATATTCTATATTAAAATTCCAGATTAGATTGTTTTGTCTATTTTCATAATATTATAAGACATTCTAGATATTTATTTTAAAAGTCCCTAAATCGATGACTTCTTGTTACACAAATACAGATACTACTTAGACAAGTCTTTTCAGTTTTCTATTTATTTATTTAAATGAAAGAGAGATTATAGGAGAGGGTGAGAGAATGGGAGATTAGACAAAAGTGTTCAAAAAGAGAAGTCCATTCCTTCACATTATCTACTATTTAAGTCAGAAAGTTTATAATACCAACCACAAGTTGCAGTGTTGACTGGCATTACTCACTACTAATCATAAAGTCTTTTTTTTAAAATTATACTTTAAATTCTAGGGTACATGTGCACAACGTGCAGGTTTGTTACATATGTGTACATGTGCCATGTTGTACTGCACCCATCAACTCGTCATTTACATTAGGTATATCTCCTAATGCTATCCCTCCCCACTCCCCGCTCCCCACAATAGGACTCGGTGTGTGAAGTCTTTTCTTGACCAAATTTCAGTTTGGCTCTTTGAAGCCTTCTTTTCAACCAGAGCTTTACCTTGACCTATCATGTCTTTGACCTCCTCAGTGCAGTTTTAGCAAAATGTCCTGCTCTATCAACCCCCTAGTCTTGGTGTCTCATCACCCTTGGTGTCTGATCAAGTTCCTCATCCCCTACCTTTGATGTATAAGTTTTGGCTTGCTTTTAGAAGGAATGCTATTAGGTGAATTTGGTAAGCATTCGCTTACCTTTCATATCTCCTCTTAGTGATTTTTCATCCACTGCCCACCTCACCCTGCTCCTGGGCTATAAATCCCCACTTGTCATTGTTGTATTCTCAGTTGAGCCCTATCGCCCTCCCTTATTGCAACTCCCATTGCAATAATATTTTGAATACAGTCTTTACTGTTTTTAACAAGTGCCAGAATAATCTTTCTTTAACACTAAGTTTATACTAATTGTGTTAGTGCGGGTTTTCTTGCTGAAATGAACAAATCCCATATATGTACTATAATCCTAAAGATTTATTTTCAGTTCAAGCAAATCTATTGTAGATTTCCTTGAGTTGACTTCCCCTTTCTCACACAGGTTACTGATAGATCCATCCTAAATGGCTCTGGAAAGAGCAGATGAAGATAAGGCCTTCCAGGTTGGAGGTGATACGAATCAGGGAAGACAGGCAATCACAGTGGATGACAGACCAGGATTCCCAGATATCTTAGCGTGGCTGGAACACTGTACAGATCAAACCAGGTAAAACGTAACAGGGATAAACCAACTCTTCGCTTTGGTCTAAAAAAGTCCAATTACATGGCTTCTAGTTAAAGGTGGACAGGCTCACTTTAGAATCCTATTATACAGACAGGATTTAGGGGCTTTAGCCATCTCATAGTGACCATGGTATGAGCTGTGTGATTTGGTTTAAATATAATAGAGAATGAAGGACAAGGTTGAGGGTGGTGGTTCTAGTCCTGCCTGATTCTGTAGTGCTCAAGTTACCTTTGAAGAATGGAGAAAGATGTCAAAACCCCACACTATTAAGACATTGGAAGACTGGGAATGTTTAGTTTCTGAAGAACAAAAGATGTAGGAAACATGAACTGTCTTGATATGTTTAAATGGTTGTCATATGAAGGAAGAATGTACAGACTTGTTCTGTTTAGGAGCTAAAGAAGGATGAGTTTTTGCCAACCTAAAGGTGGAAATTTTAAACTCTGAGCTTACCGGTAATTCACTGGAACCTTCATTTAAACAATTTATTTTGCCGTTCCAATATTAGATGACAGGACTAATTGAGTTTAATAAACATTTACTAAAATATTTCCTGTATAACAGCTTATGCTAGACACAGTCCCTAATCCTTTGAAGTTAAACCAGAGGAAACTGCACACAGAGACATCACTGTATACTCGCGTAATTAGTGTAATAAAGGATATTAAGGAGGGTCAGGGAGAGGAAAGCAAGAAATGCTAATCTAGGAATAGTATTTGGCCAAGGTTATATGGTAAATGAGACTAAATAATAAAAAACAAAACAAAACAAAACAAACAAACAAAAAGACTTGTATTAGAAATTGGAGATTTAATTTGGGTTGGGGTGGGGGGACAGAGACTGGATTCAGTGACAGCAGCCCCACATCTTTTAGCTTTTCTACTTCCAGATCTAAACTTTGGCCTATGGAGTACAGGGTATCACAGCGAGATCCAACAAAGTCCTTCATGACCGTGTTCAGGAGTTACTCAACTCATCACGGTATTCTGAGGCAGAGAAGGGCACACCACAATATTATTGGCTATCTGCTATTCTTAAAGAAAAATCACATTCAGTTTGTCACATTTCCCAAGCAGTGTGATTGACCAGTAGGTGGTGAAGATTGCAACACCCTTCTCTTGGAGAAAACTTTATTTTCCTAGTATTACCTCAAACTTCTTAACAATGAATATTTCTTATCTGGTATGTCATTTTCCTGGTTGAGACCATTGTTGAACATTTGAGAAGTCTATACTTGGTGGCCAAACAGTTATCTAGGCAAAGGCTCTGACTTGGTACATAGCCATTCCACAGATAAACTCTTCAATTTCTCTAGTTTCTCATGACAGTAAGTTCCACCTCATTCATACTTTAAAAATACTTATTGAGTGTCTTCTGGGTTCTAAAGCTGTATAACAGTAAGCAAGATAGTCATAGCCACTAACTGTTTGCAAGGCAAGGGTGTTGAAATTGTAGTATACTAGTGATTATATATAAAGAGATCAGTAAAATAGAACTGATATGCTGGAGGCATTAAAAAACCATGTGTGTTGGCGGGGGGTGCAGAATAAAGGATTATTTCACAAATGGTTCCCTAGCGATTGATTAACCCTTTGGAGAAAAATAAAATAAGGACCTCATTTTGCAATGTATGTCTGCTATGGTTAGAATATGTTCCCTTCAAAACTCAGGTATTGTTGTTGTGATAGTATTAAGAAGTGAAGCCTTTAAGAGGTAATTATGACATGAGGCCCTCTTCCTTATAAGTGGGATTAAAAACCTTATAAAATAAACATGGAGTGTTTGGGAACTTGCCCTTCTGCTGTGTGCCTTGTGAGGATGCAGCAAGAAGGTCCTCACTAGACCTAGCACTTTGATCTTGAAATTCGCAGCCTCCAGAATGATAAGAAAATAAATTTCTGTCCTTTATAAATTACCCTGTCTCAGGTATTCTGTTATAGTGGCACAGATGGACTAAGAAAACTCCAAAATGATTCTTATATGGATTAAAAATTAAATCATAAAGAAGCAAGCACAGACACAATAATCTCAGAATGGAAAAAGACTACTAATTATTAAATGGGAAAAAGAAATAAACAAAAAAAAGGAAATAATTAAACACATGTATGTCAACATTATAAACAAAATTCAACAGGTAAATTAGCCAAGAATGTTTGCAAAAATATTTGTAAAACCAAAAGACAGGGAGGATAATATAAAAATAAAAGAGAATTTATGATAAAGCAAACCAAAATGAAGACAAATCATGAAATATATAAACATCTCCAGTAAAAGATATCCAATATCATTAATAATGCAAAATGGAAAACAATTATATTGTCTCCTCTTATATTAGTAAAATGTTTCTGTTTTGGTTTTGTTTTTGCATTTACTTAACAATGCCTAGGTTTGTCCATAAGAGAGTGAAACTTGAATTTTCATATACTATTGGTAAAATAAGACATTTTTATACATTTCTTAGTGGGCCTTTGAAGCTATTTGTCCAGAACTTTAAATATTTCAAATACTTTAGTAGTTCTACTTCCAGAATTTATAGCATAAAAAACTGAGAAGCTCATAAGTATGTATTTCCAGATGTTTGCTACAGCAAAGTTTAATACCAAGAAGCTAGAAGAAATTCAACTATTCAATGATACAGAGTCTATTTTATTATGGTACACTAAGTAATTTCAAAATTATAATAAAATCACATTCTAGAAAAATCATCTTTGCCCCATTTGTGAAATGGCCTCTTCTTATTTTTGTAGTTTCCTCACTCATGGCTCAAACTTCATTGAAATCACTTGTAGTATATAGTCCAAATAAACATAATCCTTCATTCTTTATGAGTTTCTAAATAAGGATTAGTAACAAATTCTGGCAAGGATTTAGAGAAAAGATAAACCTCCTGTTGGTGGGAATGTAAATTAATTGCTGGTTTACGATGTTACTGTGTTATCACTATGTTGCAATGCACAGAGGAATCATTGTAAGCACTGGAGATACTGCTGCTAAAAATATATATATTGCCCTCTTTTTGCAGCTTGCACTTTAGAACAGCGGTGGCCAATCTCTTGGCTACCCTGGGCTACATTGGAGGAATTCTCTTAGGCTACACATAAAATACACTAACAATAGCTGACGAGCTAATCTTAAAAAATAAAAATTACAAAAACATCTCCTAACGATTTAAAAAAGTTTATGAATTTGTGCTTGGCCACATTGATAGCCATCCTGGGGCACGGGTTGGACAAGCTTGCTTTAGAGGATGAGACATACCATACACAAATTATTTCAGGTGGTAACAGATAGTAGAAAATAAATCATGAGAAATAGGATAGACAGACATTGGGGAAGTATGCTGTTTTACAGAATTTTCAGGGAATCTCTGATTAAATAACATTTGAGCAGAGACACGAAGCTAGTACAAAAATAAGTCATGAGGTCTCTGGGTGTTGAAATTAAAAGCAACAGCAAAGGTCCCTAAAGCAGGATGAGGAACAGTAAGGAAGCTAATGAGATGAGTGGTGTGAGATATGGAATAGTGGTCAGAGACTGATTGATAGTGATGGTCGGGGGAGTGGGTGGAGGGATACATTTAAATCTATGGGACCCTGTGTGCCATGCTAGGAGTTCTGGGTGTTTTGAGCTGTGTAGGAAACCGCCAGAGCTATTTAAATAGATGAATGAACATTAGGGCCTATGATAGAGAGTTGTGACTAATGTGTAGAAAAGAATCTGTAAAGAGGCACTAGTACTGGGTATAGACCCAAAGGATTATAAATCATTCTGCTGTAAAGACACATGCACAAGTCTGTTTATTGCAGCACTATTCACAATAGCAAAGACTTGGAACCAATCCAAATGTCCATCAGTGATAGACTGGGTAAAGAAAATGTGGCATATATACCCCATGGAATTCTATGCAGCCATAAAAAAAGGATGAGTTCATGTCCTTTGCAGGGACACTGATGAAGTTGGAAACCATCATTCTCAGCAAACTTACACAAGAACAGAAAACCAAGCACTGCATGTTCTCACTCATAAGTGGGAGTTGAACAATGAGAACATATGGACAGAGGTAGGGGAATATCACACACCAGGGCCTGTTGGCAGGTGAGGAGCTAGGGGAGGGATTGCATTAGGAGAAATACCTAATGTAGATGACGGGTTGATGGGTGCAGCAAACCACCATGATACGTGTGTATCTATGTAACAAACCTGCACATTCTGCACATGTATCCTAGAACTTAAAGTATAATAACAATAATAAAAATTGTTTATATCTACAAAAAGAAAAAGAGAGAAAAAGAGATGTACCAGTAGAACCAGGGAGATCAGCTAAGCAGTAGCATAAGCAAGACAATGATTGCTTGCATAAGGCTGGAGGTGATGAGCAGTGGTTGAGTTTGGGATGTATTTTGAGTTTCAGTGACAGGATTTTGCTAACAGATTAAATTTTGAGTGTGAGCCAGAGAGAGAAGTCATAAACAACTCCAATAGTGGCTTGAGTAACCGTGATTGAAATGCACAAGATTTTAGAAGTAAGAGATTTGAGGGTGGTTCAAATTTAGTTAAGCTTGACTTCCCGATTATATATCTATGTCTATATATTAAAATTGATTTACGAATTATATATCAAAAGGGACATTTTGAGTGGACAGTGGACATTTGGACTAAGTCAGTAGATAGGAAGGAGGTTGTTTTTACAGGCACATATTTGAGAGTTAGTCTATAGATTTATTATTCAAAGCTGTGTGACTAAATATTACCTAGAGAATGTGTATAACTAATACAAAAGTTCCAAGGTAATTCAGCATTTAGAGTTTAGGTAGATTATGAGGATTCAGAAAGGAACCTGAATATGGATGGTCAGTGAGACTGGAGAAATACCAGTTGCATGTGATCTCATGAAGGCAAAGTGAAGATAAAGATTCATGAGTATAGGAGGGACAACTGCATCAGGCTGTTGATGGATTGACAGAGACAAAGATTCAGGCGTGACCATCAGATATGACAAAACGACAGTCATTTGTGATTTGACAAGATTAAATCAGGAGAAGGGGCTGGAAGAAATCCCAGATTAGAGAGAATGGGAACTGAAAAAGTACAGACAGCAAGGAGAGAAAACTATTTGGACAACTTTTGCTTAAAGAAAGAAAGAAATTGTAGCGGCTGGAAGGGCATATGGAAAAAATAGTTTTTTAAAGGGATAATAGTATAGCATGTTTCTGTTCTGGTGGGAATGGTTCAGGAGTGAGAGAGAAACAAAAATTGATGAATCAGGAGAAAGAGGGAGATAATCAAGCTTGTTATGTTACTATCTACAATAGCAAGGTCATACTTTTCATTATTCCTGTAAAAGTGGGATCTTTTGACATTTTTTCACATTTTATATCTCTAACATTCAAAGCAGAGAAGCAGAGACCCAGAGCTCAAATGCTCTGTCTTATCGATCAAGAATTCCCTGTGAGATAAAGGAACATAGCAGCATCAAGACCCTTAGCTATCTGCCTCTTCCCTTTAAATACAGCCACATCTGCCTTCCATTCTTACTTTCTTTTATCCTTTTACAGAGGAATATGTGTCTTTCCAATGCAAAGGTAATCATTTTGTTTCGTGAATCTTTTCACAAACAGCTGACTTGAATTGTTTTCTCTTCATTTCAACTAAAAGATCATTGATAAGAACACACTGAAGACGTATTTTACAACTGAAGAATGAATTAATGCAAGCAAATGTCTCACAGTGTACTGTGTGTGATCATGGGCTATACACATACTCTCTCTCACACACACACACATACATACATACACACCCCACCTCTTTTCAATCACCTAGTTCTGAATTTGTCAGAAATCTTAATTGCAAACTATAAACCAACTATTGAAGTTAATTTCTTCGGATGGAAAATAAATAATTTAAGTAATAATCAAAATTTGTTTGGGATAGCACACTCTGACAAGACCAGGGAGCAAAAGATCAACCAAATTCTGCCACAATATGGTTTTTGTTAGAGTGCTTCCATGGGCAGTACCTCCACAGATATTTGTTATTTGTTGGTATGTCACTGGATTCAACCACTCCCAAATTCTCATCCATCCCATTGCCACTGCTGCTATAAATAATCGCTAAATGAATGGCAGAGCATAGATCATGTGACCATTCTCTACTTGGCAGGAAATGGAAAGAGGATTATTTTTCCCCATTTTGTTTTTATAAAAAGAACTTAGGATAAAACTTTCAGTTAATATGTGCTTAAAAAGACCCTGACAATTGATTTAAAATATGTGTTGCGGTAGAGATAAATCTTTGAATTACAGGAAATTCTAAGAACATATAAAGGATCCAGGGAAATTAGATTAGTCTATGCTGAAGTTATGTCTCCATAGGTGTTTTTGTTTCTTTAACAGAACCCATCATGAGGTGAATTGCTAAATTTACTTCTTGGCATATACACCCCAAACATAATTATCATCCAGTGCATGTTTCTATGAGAGTGAGAAAGCAAATAGCAATGAGCAACATCTACAATTTTTTGTACTCTATTACTGCACATGCCTGACATTTATATTTGTATATCCCTAGCTTATATTTGTGGTTTTATATTTCTCAATTACAACATCTATCTATTAGTGTATTAGTGGAATAATTGCCTCAAGTCAACACTAGACACAGTCTAAAACTGTGCATCTCCAAAATCCTTTTGAAAACATGAATTTTCGCATTAATGCCTAATTTTTAAAAAGGTTTTTTCTGCCATTATCTAGTAGTTGAGAAATGGTAAATCTAATCCTCTGTGTCGTCATCTATAAAGTTGTTATAGTACTGGCTCACTTCTAGTATCAAAATTTATATTAAACATGTAAAGCATAAATATAAGCATTTTTTTGGAAAATGTATAAAACTCTACTAATGAAATGTGTTATTTGTATTATATTTGGAAAGACAATTCCTCTAACAGGTTAGTTTTAGGAAATAATATTAGATCATAGGAAAAAATGAAATGTTCATGTAATACAAATTATTAGTTAAGATGAAATCTAACTAAATAAATATATTTAATAAAATAAATACTGTGTCTTTATTATCTGATTCTGCTTCTAGCCTTAAAAGTCTCCTATTACCATTATAGATTTGATGTTAATTAAAACTGGACATAATTATTATCTGATGGTCACTGATTTTTATGACCTCTTCCCAGCAGGAAAAGTACAGTTCCCTCGGTAGGGCCTAAAACAATGCCATTGAACACTGTGGGAGCTCCATGATACTCTATGGTAACTCAAGAGGCCACATGTTGAAATCCACAGTCATTGATAACGTGTTGGCATGGATATCAAAGAGTGGCAGTACTGGCAGCTTCGGGTACCGAATTGATGCTGGGGATCGTTCGTTGTAATTAAGGGTTGGAGTATCTTGGCATGGAGTGCATAGAGCAGCCTAATGAGCACTTGAGTAAGGAATTAGAAAATCTGGATTCTAGATCTAGTTTTGTTTTATTAAATATTAAATGTGCATATCTCTCTTCATAAACTAGGAGAGAGATTATAAGAAATACAATATAATTCTGAAATATAGTCCAATGATACATTTTTCAGGCTAAGAATATTTTACAATGTATGAGCTATATAAAACCCATACTCTTGTGTAACTCATTAACCTTTATCTGTACAGTTTAAAAAATCTATAAATACCATGGAGTTGTTTTGAGCTTCAAATAAGATATTAAATACGTAAACTCTGTAAAAACTGTAAAGTACTGTGGAAATGAAATGTATTATGCTTATGACTGTAACTATATTCGTATCATTTTCAGCAGTGACTAAGGATGAGGAATAACATTTTTATGGCAGGCACTAAGCTGATTTTTGAATGACAGACTTCTATTTCAGTGATTATCTATTTGAGTAGTATCTTTTGTGTAGTATACCAAAGTGATAGAGAGAAGTTGCAGGCATTCATTCTCTACCACCATCTACCACTAGGCTAGTGACTAAGAAAGAGTTAACTCAGAAATGGCTGGGCTTTGGAAGGTCTACTGATAAGTCTGTGGTCCAAAATAATGGCATTTTTACCACTACTCTATAAAAATAGCTGTTGCTACAAATAACCACAATGGTGTTTTGGAAAAGAACATATAGCCCAAAAAAGCTAATGTTTGAATCAGTTATTCACTATTATAGGCAAATTTTCTGATATTTGGCTTTTATACTACAAAGAGAAGTCAACTTATGCAGATGTCTGCTATTTTAATATAATGTACCACCTTCGCCCAGAAGCAAAGATGAGATTGTTTAATCAGTCCTTAAAGGCTACAATATAAGCTCCCTGGGGATTTGTCCTCACCCTTTTGGGATGCATATTGGCTCCATCAACCCCTTTTTTAGATACTCCTCTTGGGGAAGGTTATTTCAAATGAGTTTCATGAGAAAAGACATTTTGGTGACATTCAAGGGGCATCATATACTGCCTTGATAGGTAGTACCTTTCTTTTCCTTTTTTTAAAAAAATTAATTTGAAGTAGGATGTTTGTTCCGATAAACAGCAACACATTTAGACTTATGTGCCATGAATAACTTAGTTTAAATGGTTTGTGGAAGATGGCTGGCAATGAGGTTTTTCCACTTAGGAATATTGGAAATCAAGATCCAGAACATAGCCGAGAGAGAGAAGAGCTCAGATGATAAAGAAATAACAAAAGTTCTTGAAACAGCACTGGGTTTGAGAGGAATGGAGATAAATGTATGTTACTGAGTAAGTGATGGACCAAAAAGAGGAAAGGAAACAGTTTGGATTAAAATAATTTCCAGAGGCTGGATGCAGTGGCTCACGCCTGTAATCCCAGCACTTTGGGAGGCCAAGGCTGGCAGATCACTAAGTCAGGAGATCGAGACCTGCCTGGCTAACATGGTGAAACCCATCTCTATTAACATACAAAAAGAAAAAATAGCTGGGCGTGGTGGTGCATGTGTGTAATCCCAGCTACTCGGGAGCCTGAGGCAAGAGAATTGCTTGAACCCAGTAGGTGGAAGTTTCAGTGAGCTGAGATCACTGCACTACAGCCTGGGCGACATAGCAAGACTCCATCACAAAAAGAAAAAAAAAAAAAACAGTTTAGAGAAAGACAAATTTGGTAGGGCTGCTCTTATAAAAGGGCGTATGAGGAATAACTGCAGTTCAAACATAAATTGCTTTTGTTATCACCGAGGCAAATCTGATTATAAAATTATTAAGCTCCGTGGTTTGGCCCTGATATGATGGGTCCCTGATATTTGGCATTTGCCAGGAAGGCGTGATGCCATTCAACTGGTACCAGGTTGGGCTAATGAAATAGATATGAAAGTATTGGTGAGAAATACTTATTGTTTTATTTCCTGGTTCTTACCTTTCCTTTCAATAATTTCAGCATTTTAGTCTCTATAAATGTCAATCCTTTATTCTTCTGATGCTGAAAGAAATGCTTTGTTATAATGCCACGAAATGAGCATTTGACACAGGAAAATCTGCAAATCAACTTTTCACATTAGTTACTGTTACAACGATTTACCCCAGGGGTGCCATTTCTGGGTCAAAACATCAAAACTGTTCTTCGGTAGCAAAACACAGGAGAAATAAACGCTGAGTCTGGAAAATAGGAGTGCATTTTGTGATTTCTGGAGAGGAGGGCTCCACAGAGAGGAGAATCTTAAAACACTTTTTCTCTGTAGGAGAGTCACTCGCTAAAGGTGCTGCGTATCCCAGACACGTACACACTGATAGAATGTGCTGTGAAAATCAGCAGTTATGTTAGGGTCTAAACGCTGCTTCTATAGCCAAAACCGCTATATTCTCCCTTCATCCCTGATTTGAAGCAGTAGGTCTTCCCTGAGCATCATTGTTTTTTCTTTTCATTTTTCTCTTTTAAAATTTGATTTTGTTCTCAGTAACGTCTGTGGCGATGAAAACTAACACAAAGTAAAAAGACACAGTGACAAAAGAAGCTGTGTGTTAGTTTAATTGTGTGCCTCAAAGTCATATTCCAATATTATCATCAGTTCAGTCACAGTCCATCTTACACTTCAGATGAAATCTAAGAGGATAAACAATTTAACGTAAGTTGTATGTGCTGCTTGTGGTGAACAGGCAGATCGTTGCATCCATCAAATCCCTGTTTACATCAATAGAGACTAGTACGATCTTAAACTAGCAAAAACTGCTCGTGCTTTGTTGCTCTTAGTATTCTCAGCTGCTTCATGGTCCAGGGCCGGCAGGCGTCCATCACCCATAATGGTTCTTACAGAATATAATCCCTAACTCACTTTAATACAACGCAGCGTCTTTCATTCTGAAGTGCAGAAACTGGTGAATAGAACACAATGCCCATTACAGAGCAACCGATAAACTCTTGATAATTCGGTAGAGGCCCCGGGGTTTGATTATTGCTCAATTAGAATTCTTTGAAAGTTATGAATGTCCCGACTGCTGTAGTTTCTCGGGTTCAAGCAGATTGTTACTGGACACGGTGTCAAATAATGGTGAAAGGGCAGATGAAAAATTTCAAAATGTGTGGGTACAGATAGGCTGGAATACAGAATTTATGAAATGCAAATGTGATTGCTGTCTCAAATAATTTTTAAAAGTGTGTGATTTATTTAATGCATAGTACTTACCTGTACCTGCATGTTTTATATGTCACTGCAGTTAAATTGCTATTACATCTTTGTACAGATGCAAATACAAATTAAAATAGAAATTGCATCCTAAGTTAAACAATCTGAGAACCTTAAAAATTGTTATTTTGAGAAGTGCTGACTTCATTCTTCAATGATTCTTCACATCTAGTGTAGGATAGATGTTATCATTCATTAATATTATCATATGAATTGATTGGTTGATTCATTTAGTGTAACAACTATTTCATAATGATAGTAATAAAATCATATCTAATATAATGAAAAATTAAAGATATAAAGTATATTTACTCAACCACTTTTATTTTCCTAAAGCGGTAATAAAAATAAATTCAATTTCTAATATGAAAATACTATTTTTAAAAAAGTTTACTTAAAGTATGAAAACTCACATTTAAATCAGTTGTTAATAAATCAATTGCTTTTAGCAATTAGGTTAGTCTGAGACTAATCAAATTTTTTCATATGTCCTTTCTCTTCTACTCTAGTAGTGACAGAGAAATTTATTTTCTACATATTTTAGAATTAAGACAAACATTCAAATTACTGTATATTTTCAGCTATATTTTAAGGTGCTGATGGTTAAATTGTCCCTATTGAAATCATAATTACCATAAACTTAAACTGCATTATAAGTGGATATAGAGTCATCCAGTACTCCTTGTCTTTAATTATTAAAACTAAGGACAATGATAGTTATCAAAACAATGGACAGAACTAGTATAAATTGGATGATGTTTCTTTAATGAATTTAATATAAAAAATATTGTTTATTAAAAATCTCTTTGGGGAAACTGGTTTAGAATTCATCTTATCTGATCATCTCTTGAAGACAAATTATATAAATTTTCATCACATTAAAGACATATGGTAGTCTACAATGGAACATAAAATAGAAAACAAATACAACTATTAAGATGATTTTGCATCACTATCTGAAATCTTTGCTTAATTCCTTAACCATTAGCAAATGTGTGACCACAGACATCTTTTTCTGCCCTCCAATTTTCTGAGAAGAAATTCAAGCAGGGTGCTATTTTGATAAATGAGTGACTTTTTCAGGAAAAATTTCTCTATATGCTGTTTTTATCATTCTAAATATAAATTATAATGATATTTTATATGACAGAAAGAGTTGGTGTATCAAGATATGCTCAGACTCATCTTGAACAGACTAGATAAATGCTCTTTCAGAAACATAGGATAAATCACTGAAATATTTTTCAAATGATATGATTCTCTATAGAATGTGGATAGGTGTTCATTAAGTCAGCATAGGACATCATAGGCAGACACAGAACAAAGTAATACAAGTTCTCTTCATGCTTATTGCTTTTTAATGTTGGTAGGTTAAACAATGTATATCCATTAAATAAAGACAATTCAGTTCTTGTTTTCTATGTGCTTCTGAACATTTGAGGATATTCAAATCATCTGAAAATATTTAATTTCTTAGGAAACATTAAGCCTTTCTGGGTATTTGGTCATGTTATTGAGGGTACTCTGAGAATAAGAATTACATTTCTTGGAAGTCTCTGAGCTTGCTGTTATGTTCCCAGGAAAATAATTTAATATTCCATAATTTTTTTAAAGGACAGTAATTGCATGTGGGGGAAAAAGCCCAACTTTCATAGACCAAAGTATTTGGGCTAAGATTCTTAAGGTAAAATAGAATTACCGTGCTCTGTTTATCCCTGTCTTCCCTGAGTTATATCCCTACAGAAGAAAGATGGTACTTATTTATCTCTTCTTGGAGTGCAAAATATAATATGCATTTCTCAGAATACTTTCAAGAGAACCTACAAAAACCATTTATTAATCACTAAAATTTCTACCTATGTACACAATTGCCAAATGAAACAGAGCCTTTTTCTTCAAAACATGTTTTCTAAGTTGAAGTAAATCCTCTACCCAGGAATTATGTGTAAAAAATGGCAATAGCAAATATGTGTAAAGGTAATAGCAGATTAGAGTATATTTGTCAGAAAAAAAGAGGGAGTCTAGGTGTGATTCAAGGGGAATATGGATATCAGAGTGGTGGACCAAAGAAGACCCGGCAGCGGTGTCATATGAGTCACAATAAAGTGAGTGGATGCTGCTGAGAGTGAAGTTTGAAAAAATTCTTTAGGGAAAGTACAATGTAAAATTTAGAGAAAAAATAATAAGGAAGATAAGGGGAAGAGGTATTACTATGAAAAACAAAATCCAAGTCGTCTCTAAAATCATGTGTACCTAGTTGCTTCAAATTTCTAGTCCCTGAGCATGGTCTGATCTAGCAATAATAGCAAATAAGATACTTTATCTTCCTATCAACTTTATTCTAATGCTAAAATAGTGTTCTTGTCAAAGTGTCTAGGTGTTAAAGTGATAGCTATAATATAACATTTTAAACAGGTAATAAATATTAATCAATGTGATGCATTTTATACAGCTATCATCTGGGTATTTCAAAACATGTTGCAAAGAGTTCTTACGAAGTCCTTTTAATTAATATTAGTGCCAGGGATGATCAGACAAAATATTTATTGAAGGGCATCAGTGTGAAACATTTCATAGACACTGATTTTATCTAATAAAGCAGCCAAGGCAATAAATGTGAAACTAGATGACTTACCCGGGAGGAACTTACCTGGTATTCACTCCATTTTATACTGTCATGGATTATGGACCCCTCCAAGGACCTCCGGGTTTGAGGGGAGAAACTGACATGATTAACTAAAAGTGAATGCTGAAAACTGATTTTAAGGAGGAAATGAATGTGCTTGACAATTCAGGAGAAAGCTTATAAAGTAAAAGGAATTGCATGAAATCAACCTGAAGAAAACATTAAAAATGATCAAGATTTTTCTAGACTGCACTAATGATAAAAAAAAAAAAACCTTTCTCCCTCTCCTATTCTCTTCCTCTCCAAGTTCTTCAATTTTCAGATTCCCAATGAAGAATGTTGTATTAGACTTCAAACCCAGATATCACTTGATATTATATGTATATATCAAGTTAAATGGTAGCTCCCCCTACCTCACCTGCATATTTAACTGAAAGTCTACCACATTCATTGTTATTGGGGCTTCAGTGGAGAGGAGAATATGTCATTGCTATTCTCTGTGAAAGAGGTGCTCTAAGAGTTGGAAATCAAAATGAAGACAATCCTTAGAGGTTGTTGTTCTATTCAGAAATCTATAGTTTTTAGAACGGCATTTCCATTTTCAAAATATTTAGTCATATTTTACATTTTATTTTTAACCTTTGCCAAGCTCCTTGCATCTTGAATTATGAAACTCTAAAAGGAACGTATTATAGGCAGTCTTAAACTCACCGCTGATAAAAGTAAGTTGTTTAAAACTAATGAAGAAAGAATATTTCTGACAAGGAAATGATGTTATGCATATTGCTTAATTTCTCAGAAGCATATATGAGAAGTCCTTTTTGCTTATAATGCCACTAAAATAGAGTCAAGATGCCTTTTAAAGTTGGCATGAAAATCACAGTCAGTTCTATTCAGTTTGAGGCACAGCCTCATGAACAGTTTTTCCCTTTCTCGTTCTTATTTTTCTTCTTCAGTAAAACCAAAAAATAGAAGGGTATCCCTGAAGCTCCTGAAATGTGGAGTGTATGATGCATTCCCAGAAATTTTGGAGAAGGAAATTTTATGACAGCACATGTGGAAATTTTAATCTCCAGTTGAGATGTCTATTTATGAAGCATGTTTATAAACTGTGCATTTGTGACCTGAAAGATAGATTATCTATATTAATTTTAAGGATTGGATATGTGTCTTGAATAGTATAAAGATGACCCACCTATTTATCTGTTTTTATTTAAGAAGACATGTATGTCCATTTCTTATATTGCTTGGATGTAGTAAATTTTTGTTCAATGTAAATTAACAATTAGGTTCTTATTGAATAGAAATCACTGGGCAACATGAAGAATTAAAAAATCCAAGAAATAATTTTTCATAATTCCTATCTTCAAGGCAGACACTAAGTGTAAGATTAATAATAAAACCTGTTTAATTTTAAGTTTCAAAGTATATATTTGGCAATATAACCATAAATTCTCTAAGGGAGAAAAACTTGCCTCTATGAGCTCTTCATAGATTCATGCAGAAGGTAAAATCTTACCTAGATTTTACAGAAAAGAGATAATTTGATACCTAGAGTATAGCACACTTGGTATTTAAACCTGGGTTCCCTTTTTATATAAAAAAGAATTAAAAAGCAAATAAGCAGAACAGCATAAAATCTCTTTGGGACATATATAATGGAAACAAACTATCTAAGAATATGCAAGAAGGAAACTGCTTTTGGAGAGGAAGACAATGCTAAATGGGATCATCTACTACTGAGAAATGGTTATGGTTGGAATGTATCATCGAGGTTCCCCTGGGAATAAATATGTTAGACCTCTTGATGTGGTTTGGCTGTGTCCCCACCCAAATCTCATCTTGAATCATCATTCCCATAATTCCTATGTGCCATGGGAGGGACACTGTGGGAGGTAATTGAATCATGGGGGTGGTTACTCTTATGTTACTGTCCTCATGATAGTAAGTTCTCACAAGACCTGGTGGTTTTACAAAGAGATTTTTCCCCTTTTGCTCGGCACCTCTCCTTTCTGCCACCAGGTGAAGGACGGGTTTACTTCCCCTTCTGCCATGATTGTAGTTTTCCTGAGGCCTCACCAGCCCTGTGGAACTGAGTCAACTAAACTTCTTTCCTTCATAAATTACCCAGTCTCTGGGATGTCTTTATTAGCAGTATGAGAATAAATTAATACAGTAAATTGGTACCAAGTAGTGGGGCACTGCTGTAAAGATACCCAATAATGTTGAAGCAACTTTGGAACTGCAACAACAGAAAGATGTTGGAACAGTTTGGAGGGTTCAGAAGAAGATAGGAAACTGTGGGAAAAATTGGAACTTCCTAGAGACTTGGGAGGGCTTAGAAGACAGGAAGATGTGGGAAAGTTTGGAACTTTCTAGAGACTTGTTGAATGGGTTTGACCAAAATGCCAATAGTGATATGGATAATGAAGTCCAGGCTAAGGTGGTATCAGATGGAGATGAGGAACTTGTTGGGAACTGAAGTAAAGGTTGCTATTTCTATGCAAAGAGACTGGCAGTGTTATG
Source organism: Theropithecus gelada (assembly GCF_003255815.1). Lineage (NCBI taxonomy): Eukaryota > Metazoa > Chordata > Mammalia > Primates > Cercopithecidae > Theropithecus > Theropithecus gelada. The sequence goes on along the minus strand of NC_037669.1, from coordinate 8,824,153 downwards.
TTCCTGCCCTAGAGAGCTGCAGAACTTTGAACTTGAGAGAGATGATTCAGGGTATCTGGTGGAACAAATTTCTAAATGGCAAAGGGTTCAAGAAGAAGCAGAGCATACAAGTTTGGAAAATTTGCAATCTAATTATGAGATAGAAAAGAAAAACCAATTTTCTCATGAGAACTTCATGCTAGCTGCAGAAATTTGCATAGCTAATGAGGAACCAAATGCCAATCACCAAGATAATGGGGAAAATGTCTCTAAGGCATGTCACAGACCTTCACAGCAGCCCGTTCCATCACAGGCCCAGAGGCCTAGGAGGGAAAAATGGTTTCCTGGGCTGGGTCCAGGGCACCCCTGCTGTATGCAGCCTTGGGACCTGGTGCCCTGTGTCCCAGCCACTGCAACCATGGCCAAAAGGGGCCAAGGTACAGCTTGGTCTGTTGCTTTACAGGGTGCAAGCCTCCAGCCTTGGTAGTTTCCATGTGGTGTTGAGCCTCTGGGTCCACAAAAGTCAAGAATTGAGGTTTGGAAACCTCCATCTAGATTTCAAGGATGTATGTAAACACCTGGATGTCCAGATAGAAATTTTCTGCAGGAGTGGAGCCCTCATACAGAATCTCTTCTAGAGCAGTTCAGAAGGGAAATGTGGGGTTGGAGCCCCGACACAGAGTCTCCACTGGGGCACTGGCTAGTGGAGCTGTGAAAAGAGGGCCACTGTCCTCCAGACCCCAGAATGGTAGATCCACTGACACCTTGCACCATACTCCTGCAATATCCACAAACACTCAATGCCAGCCCATGAAGGCAACCAGGAGGGGGACTGTAACCTACAAAGCTACAGAGGCAAAGCTGCCAGAGGCTGTGGGAGCCCACCTCTTGCATCAGCGTGACTTGGATGAGAGATGTGAGATCATTTTGAAGCTTTAATACTTGACTGCTCCACTGGATTTCAGATTTCTATGGGACCTGTAGCCCGTTTGTTTGGGCCACTCTCCCCCATTTGGAATGAATGTATTTACCTAATGCTTGTACTCCCATTGAATCTAGGAAGTAACTAACTTGCTTTTGATTCTACAGGCTCATAAGTGTAAGGGACTTGCCTTGTCTCAGATAAGACTTTGGACTTTGACTTTTGAGTTAGTGCTGGAATGAGTGAAGATTTCGGGGGACTGTTGGAAGGGCATAATTGTGTTTTATTTGTGAGAACATAAGTTCTGAGAGGGGCCAGGGGCAGAATTATATGATTTGACTGTCCCCACCCAAATGTCATCTTGTAGTTTCCATAATTCCCACGTGTCATGGGAGGGACCAGGTGAAGATAATTGAATGATAGAGGCAGTTACCCACATGCTGCTGTTCTCATGATAGTGAGTGAGTTCTTATGATATCTGATGGTTTTATAAGGGGCTTTTTCCCCCTTTTGCTCAGCAGTTCTTGTTGCAGTTCTTGTTGTAAAGAAGGATGTGTTTGTTTCCTCCTCCATTGTGCTTGTAAGTTTCCTGAGGCCTCCCTGGGCCCTGAAGAACTGTGAGTCATTTAAACCCTTCCTTGACAAATTACCCAGTCTCAGGTATGTCTTTATTAGCAGCATGAGAGTAGACTAAAACACCTCTGTACCAAGGTATAAGCAAGATGGTGAGAACTTGTATGTAAAATTTCTCTACCACGAAGTACTTAAGCCTAAGTCTTAAATTTCTACCCAAAATGTTAATCTCCACTAATAGTCTGAGGATTTATTTTTATTAACCCAGTTTAGGCTATTTCATCATTAAGATTCATTTTCAAATTTAGCCATGAAATTCTGTACCAGCTCTACACAACGCCTATTATTCTGACCTTAATTTTGTCTTAGTCCAGTTGTGCTTCTATAACGAAATTATTTAGAATATTATATAATTATATAGTATTATAATTGCATTATTATTTTGACTCGTTTCAATTTTATGAAGGCTGGGAGAGTTGAGAAATCTGCAGAAGAAAAGTTTGATGTAATAAAGGTTGGTCTATGAGATTTAAGGAAAGAAGCTCTCTCTATAATATATGTGTAAGGTGAAGCATCAAGTGCTGATGGAGAAGTTGCATCAAGTTATCCAGAAGACCTAGCTAAAATCATGGTTTAATGTGGCTACACTAAATAATAGATTTTGAATGTAGACAAAACAGCCTTACATTGAAAGAAGACACCATCGAGGACTATCACAGATAGAGAGAAGAAGTCAATGCTTGACATTAAAGCTTCAAGAGACTGGATATGTTGTTAAGAGATCATTCAGGCTAGGCATAGTAGCTCAATCCTGTAACCCCAGCACTTTGGGAGGCTGAGATGGGCGGATCACCTGAGATCAAGAGTTCAAGAGAAGCCTGGCCAACATGGTGAAGCCACATCTCTACTAAAAATACCAAAATTAGCCAGGAGTGGTGGTGTGCACCTGTAATCCCAGCTACATGGGAGGCTGAGGAAGTAGAATGGCTTAAATCCTGGAGGCAGAGGTTGCAGTGAACTGAGATGATGCCACCGCACTGCAACATGGGCAACAGAGCAAGACTACTTCTCTAAAAAACTATATATTTTTAACATATATATCGTTTATATATATAAAAATATATATTTATATATATATTTATTTATAAATATTTTTATATTTTATATTATTTAAAATAAATTTATAAATATATTTATAAATATATATATATTTATGTATGTGTATACACACACACACACACACACACATATTGCAACTGGTGACTTTAAGTTGAAGCCAATGCTCATTTACCATTTCAGTAATTCTAGGGCCTCTAAAATTATGCTAAATCTACACTGCCTGTGCTCTATAAAGGGAACCAGAACCACAAAGGCTGGATGACAGCACATAATTTTGCAGCACAGTGATGGCTCTGGTTTCTGAGATGTGGGTTAACCTAGGTTGACCACAGAGCCTGAGTATGGAGTGTGGTCAGTTGTAGAGTGACCATTGCCCTGGGGTCAAGGCACGTGTAAGCTTGGTGAGGTGGTGGCTCCTTTCTGAAAGCAGCTCAATAGCAGCAGCTTCTTGAGCTGGGGAGAGATGTGCAGCTCATCTCCCTTTCTGGTCTTCCGCAGTGGGAATGACAGTTGGTTGCCTAACTGCTAAGAGATACGGGTGTTCTCTGTGGAGGAGGCCATGGGCACTATAATGATTTGCACCATGTGGCTGATACCTGTGGCCCTCTGCTTTTCTTCTTTGCACCTAGAAGTCTCCTGGCTTCTCAGATGTGTTGATCTCACCAGTTATCTTTTCTATATGAATATTCACCATTTATTTATTTATTTATTTATTTATTTATTTATTTGTTTATTTATTCTTTTGCTCCATTGTGTTGCTGCAGATTATTTAATGGGCCCTCTCTGAGCTATTTTGGTTTGTGAGTAGCTGTCTATGTATATATGTGTGTGTGTGTGTGTGTGTGTGTGTGTGTGTGTAAAAATTAAGGCTGGTATTTCCTACCCTGCCATGTTTCTGATGTCAGTCAGGTCTCAAATTTAAAAGTTATTTAAAAAACGAAAAAAATGGTATAAAAGAACTCAGAAAGGAAATGGAGAATTTGTTGTTGTTCTTGTTGTTCTATAAATACATTCACTAAGAGGAGAGTGGTTTCAGATAAGAAAATATTCAAAAGAATATTATTATTTGAGGTTTACTATAATAATTTAACCTTAAATATCCTGAGTCAATATCATGTATTTTCTATTGCGTTAAATAATGAGATATTTCAAATAAATGAATGGAATATTCTTAGCCTATTTCAGATATTGTGATTGATCCAGAAACGTAAAGAACCAAGTTGTCTTTCTGATTTATTACTTATGAACTATGCTATTTTAAAGAATTTACCTGAAAACACAAATGGAAGCAATTAGCGTCTCAGAAAAAAAACAATAAACACACATACACATATTACATATGTGTGCGCACACACGCACACACACAATAAGATGTATGCTTTAATTAGATCTATTATTTATTTTAGTCAGAGACAGTTTCTTTTAAATCAAAAGCTACTCCATTCCAGGAAGGATTTAAATTGACTTACAAATATAGCTCCAGTATTTAAAACTTTACCTGCCTATAACTAATATCAAGTCATGTTCCTTTTACTACCTACATGACAAACACAAGCCCTTATCTCTTAATTATGGGTTCAGAGCCTGTTTTAAAAATTAAAATTGTTCCTGAGATATCTGTAGATTTACTTTTAGGTTGCAACATACAGTACAGAAATATCCCATTCACACTTTGCTAAGTTTTTCTGATGATAACCTTCAGTAAAACCATAGTATATTATCACAATCAAAATATTAATATTGTTACTTTTCACCAATCTTACTCAAAATTTCCCAGTTTTATTTTTACCTTTTTGGGTATATGTGTCTAAGTTTTATACAATTTTATCACTCTGTGTAGGTTGTATATCCACAACCAAAGCCAAGATACTGAGTAATTCCAGCATCTTAACACCCTTTCATAATCATACTCACCTACCTACAGTCCCGTTACCCTCAGTTCCTAACCCCTGACATCTAGAAATCTATATTTTAAAAATAATAACATTATTTAAATGTTATATAAATGAAATTATAATGTAAATATCCTTTGAGAATGATATTTTTTACTCAGCCTAAGCCTCTGGCAATTCATCCAACTTGTTGTATCTATCAGAATTTTGTTCCCATTGATTGCTAAGTAGTGTTCTATAGTATGGATGGTGTACACAGTTTAATTACTATTCCATTGAAGGACATCTGGGTTGATTCCAGTTTTTGCTCTTATTATATTGCTACTATGATCACTTGTGTACAGGTTTTTGGGAAAACATAAATACATACATTTTTATTTATCTCTGAATGATGTCCAAGGGTGCAATTGCTGGCTCCTATGATAGTTGCATATTTTGCTTTATAAGAAAATGTGCCTGGTGTAGAGCCTGACACCTGTAATCCCTGCACTTCGGGAGGCAGAGGTAGGTGGATCACTTGAGGTCAGGGGTTTGAGACAAGCATGACCAACATGATGAAACTCTGTATCCACAGAAAATACAAAAATTGGCTGGGTTGGGGACATGTCTTCTAATCTCAGCCACTTGAGAGGCTGAGATATGAGAAGCACTTGTACCTGGGAAGTGGAGATTGCAGTGAGCTGAGATTGAGCCACTGCATTCCAGCCTGGGTGACACAGTGAGACTCTATTTCAAAAGAAAGAAAGAGAGAAAGAGAGAAAGAGAGAAAGAGAGAAAGAAAGAAAGAAAGAAAGAAAGAAAGAAAGAAAGAAAGAAAGAAAGAAAGAAAGAAAGAAAGAAAGAAAGAAAATGCAAGCTGTTAATCAGACTGACTGTAACATTTTATGTCCTCACCAGTAATGTTTGAGTGATCTTGTTCCTCTGCATCCTTGCCAACATTTAGTATTGTCAATATTTTGACATTTAGCCATCTGGTCAGTATGTAGTGGACTCTGTCTTTTTTGACTTTGGGAAATCCAGTTTGCTAAATCCCTCCCTTCAAAAATATGTATGTAATAGAGAAGTAAAATAAGATTCACCCACAGCACCTGATTATAATTTGTAGTCTCAGCCTCAGTTCTGAATCTAGCGAAATGTCTTTGCTCCCCCTGTGTACTCCACTCTACATGTTCTTGTTCTGTGAATTTTGGTATCTTTTATTATGTTAATAATTCCATTGCAACTGTGCTTAACTTTCTGGAGCTCTCTCATATTTGACTAATATGATAGCTGATACAAGACTTCAATATGTAACAAGATTGTACAAATCATTTGGATAAATAAAAATAATTTATACAAATTGTAGTATTAATTTTTTTTTTTGGAGATGGAGTCTCGCTCAGTCGCCCAAGCTGGAGTGTGGTGGTGCGATCTCGGCTCACTGCAAGCTCCCCCTCCCAGTTTCCCGCCATTCTCCCGCCTTAGCCTCCCAAGTAGCTGAGACTACAGGCGCCGTCGCCATGCCGGGCTAATTTTTTGCATTTTTAGTAGAGACGAGGTTTCATAGTGTTAGCCAGGATGCTCTCGATCTCCTGACCTCGTGATCCGCCCACCTCGCCCTCCCAAAGTGCTTGGATTACAGGCGTCGTGAGCCACTGCCCCCGACCTGTAGTATTAATTTTAATAACCTTTAATTTATTAATATATGATGTGATATACTAAAATATAATACATTTTATCTAATGTGAATATGCTATATTCAAAGTTTATTAATTTAATATATTAATTTATCTATATATTACATTTCATATTAATATAATAATATTTAAAATAGTATTGTATAATTAATAATACAGGTTGAGTATCTGTTATTTGAAATACTTGGGGCCAGAAGTGTTTTGGATTTTTGATATTTTTGGATTTTGCAATATTTGCATGTACATAATGTGATATATAAGGATAAGACATACATCTAAACATGAATTTCATTTGAGTTTTATATATACCTTACACAAATTTCTATTGCTGTCCAGTTTTTGCAACAGCTTGACTTTCTGTGATGTACATAAACGTGAGTTTTCTATCCTTCCTTCCTTCCTTCCTTCCTTCCTTCCTTCCTTCCTTCCTTCCTTCCTTCCTTCCTTCCTTCCTTCCTTCCTTTTCTTTTCTTTTCTTTTTCTTTTTCTTTTTTTTCACTCTCTCTCTCTGTGGACCAGGCTTGAGTGCAGTGGCATGATCACAGCTCACTGCAGCCTCAACCTCCCAGGCTCAAGTGACCCTCTTATCTCAGCCTCCCGAACATCTGGGATTACAGACATGCACCAACACACCCACCTAATTCTTATATATGTATTTTTGGTAGAGACGGGGTTTTGTCAAATTGCCCAGGCTTGTTTTGAACTCTTGGTCTTAATGGATCTGCCAACCTTGGACTCACAAAGTGCGAAGATTAAAGGAGAGGGCCAACACACCCGTCCCTTCCTTGACTTCTTGTTACTGTTACCCACGAGGTTGTCAGCAGGTCTTTTTGCAATTTTTAACAATATCTTTACACCAGAGAGCAGAAAGTAAGCAAAAAGTACAGTGGATAATGCACATAGGTCTTGGCCCAAGGTGAGACATCATGGTGAACATGCTCTTGGCACATCCGGCTTGCACACATGCCATGTTATTACTCTTTACTCGTTATGGGTGCGCTTGCACTGAGAAATCTGGGCTTGTGCAAAAAATTTCTTTTTTGAGAATGCTGAATAAACTGTTGTGCACCTATGTTTTGCATGAGGACAGGTGTAGAATTTTCTACTTGTGGTATCATATTGGCACTCAAAATTTTACATTTTTAGATAATTTGGAATTTTTACATTAGGCATGTTCAACCTATATAATGCAATTTAATTTCTATTAGACATAAAATTTCTGAGAGCCAACATTACTAACTTGGATACTTTCATGTTGATGTCCTCTCTGTCTAAAGTGCCATCTTGAACAGACCAGCTTCTGTCAAAAGTGGTGCCCCATATCATCTCCTCTGTATCTGGAGTTTCGCTTTCTGCTCACAGACTCCTCTTTCTACTAACAAACACAGGTTATGCACATTTGGCTTCGTCCTTTGGACTGTGTGCACAATATTCCTATGAGTAAAACTGGCTCAAAGTTATACAGTATTTCCAAGACCAAGCAATATTTTTCAGGAGGAAAAAGAAAAAAAGGTAAAATCCATAGTTTAAAAAAGAACCTTTCCTAGAAAAGTAACAATATCTATACAATTCTGCTAAAACTGATATTCATATATATTAGCAAAAAGAACAGTTGGTTTTACATTCTATGTACTTATTTAATGTGGCTTCAGAGTACTCTTGCAATGAATGGATGTATATTAGTACTAACTGAGTTTCAATATTGCAAGTGCAAGTTTAAACCTAAGCTGAACACAAATCAAAAGCTTACCTGTCTGTACTACTGTGTATTATTCAGTTCAAACTGTTTCCAAGCACAGCTGGATCTGGGGATGTTCAAACACTGTTTTCAGGACTCCTTCTTTTTCTCCTACTCTTGATATTGCTCTTCTTGTCGTGGCTTCATAGGCATACTCTCTCCACACAGATAGATTGGGCGTTCCAAACTTTAGTGCGTTTTACAGATTTTGATATCAAGAAGGAGATATTACAGTTTCTAATCTCAGGAAGAGCACTTTAACTATACTTGTGGCCAAAATGATGAAGCTCCCTGAAAGGTCAAGCTAGGATCGAAGATCCATTACTTGGGTGTTAGAGTCAGGGCGTTAAGCATACCTTATCCACATGTGTTTTAAAAAGTTAGTATCAAATAAGGAAAAGATGAATCTCCATAGAATGGGATGCAGGGAAAACAAAATATCCACGTACTATCCAATTTCATGATTTTCTACAAGAAAAGAAAACGAAGTTTCAATGATTAATTTTTTTTTATCTCTGCAAAATGAAAATGCTTTCAACTTTAAAATTAAAGTCTTAATTTCCCACACTCTACCTGTTTCACTGAGGTTTCAAAGCTTTTATCATGGCTACATGAGTAGATTTCATGCTCAGAATTTCCCCCTCTTTCTAGGAAACACTTTTTCAAGCACGCAGTATAAGCATGCAGTATAGCATTGAGGTGAAGGTAGTGTAAAATTCCATTCTGGTCTTCCAAGGCCTATTATAGGAGAATTTTACTTTTCCCTATCTATATTATCCTTTCGAGTAATGGTTCACAAAACTAAAAACATTCCTCTTTTTTTGTTTTCAAGAAGAGATTTAATGCAAGGTATCACATGCCTACAAATTACAGGAAAGTCTGGAGAAATGAAAAGTGGCTACCAATGGATTCATGATTTCAAATATGTACTGATACCTCAGTTCTAATCTGGAGGAGACAAAAATGCTGAATCTGGCTCCTCGGGTGTCCCCACTCATGAAGCTGACAGCTAGACAATGGGATGCAGGCATCATCTGCATCTGTTGTCTCTAGGTTATCTTGAAGCTGTCGTCTAGACATTGGAGCATTGTGAGCAGCCAACACTCATATCCCCATGACCTTCCTGGTAGGCAGTAACTGCAGCAAGAAGGCCCTTGCCTTAACTAATTTTCCAGAACTCAAACAAGTGCTTCCTTTTGGCAGAATCTAATTCAAATTCATAGCTCTAGCTTCAAGGAGGCCTGGGAACTAAAATAGGTTGTCTTCCTAGATCTTGTAGTACTAAAAGGCACTGCATACACTGTGATAGAAATGGATGCTGAATACCAAACATAATATATTATATAATTATATACCTGTGTATATGCGTGAATATATAAAATGCATGTATATGAAATAAATTTTCAAAGCCTATGGAAAAATCATTGCAATGGGTGATATTAAATTACAATTAGTGAAATCTATAATTGTAAGATTTCTGGACATATAATAGTTGTTATTGCATTTATCAATGTGAAATAAAATCTGCGGTCAAGACTCTTTGCTATACACTATGTAGCAAATAGTAATTTTTAAAACTCTTCTCTATTCAGCATTGTTGCTTCCATAAGTATACTTAAGGAATAAAATGGCATAATGAAGCTGGGCATCAATTTGTGGCACTGTAATTGAGATTGGGCTAAAATCACAGCAAGTTTTGAATCAGCACTTTAAAAAAAATCAGTAGTTTTTCCTTGTGGAAGCAATCCATATATTCTATTGCTCAAGTATTTCTTTTCTCAGGCTTACACAAGAAGGCATAGCAATTATTTCTCAAGTTTTTATTCTTATTCTCTAGAGTAAAATACATTCTCTTGATGGGCTTCATCAACATTTTTTTTCTTTTCTTTCTTTTACTTTTTTAAAAGAGACTTCAGCAGAACAGAGAATGAGACTATTTTGAAATTGATGGGCTGACTAGCAGTTTCCCCTCATACAAAGAGGCATTCTTGACAAGATGTGTACTATTTATACCTGCGTTAGCAGTCAATCCATAAGATTAAGTTTAGGAAGAAGAAGAGGAATAGATTGTTATTCAGTAAGAGAAGCACAGGTTTCATTAATGTACAAGAATCAATGTCTTCACTGGCATGCTGGGGTTAAAATTATTTAAAAAGTTTCAAGCTGGTTATTCTCCCTGTCTTATTCCCTAATTCAGTGTGACAATCAAAAGAATCCTGTTTTGAAGCACCGTTATTGGACATTGATATTTAATTTCTATATATTTATTATCTTCAGGAAAACTACATTGCTGAGTGTTTAAACCAATATGCATGAGATTTTTAGATCTTCTAAAATTTCTTATCTATAGTGTTTCAATTGAGATACTCAGGGAGATAGTTTTAGGTGGTACCCACATTTCCAGGTGGCAAATGAAACAGAAGCATAGAAAAGAGAACATGGTAAAAATTCTAGGGAAAGGTAGCAATACATTAGTGCATTCGAATTGGTTATTTGAAGGCATTAAATTAACACACTTTAACCAATTTTGTGCAGCGAAATGTTTCTAATGAAAACATTAATAGTTTAATAAAATACCTAAAAATTTCAACAATTTTAATATTTCATATGAATCATCAGTCATTTAACAATGATATGCTTCTTTTGGAACTTCAAGAAGAAATATTCTGTGTGGCAAGAGATACACACTTTATGAAGGAAATGTCTTGAAACCAATTAGAATTAATTTATCTGAGATTTAACACCTTGCAAAATAATAATGCTTTCAATTTATATGATATCTTTCTTAACATGTAAAATGATTTAAAGATTATTAACTGGTTTATTTTGATCATATATGGAATCTATTGCAGTCAAGAACATAACTTCTTTGGAAAAAAGAAAAATTATGTTCTGCTTCATGGTATCAACTGCTAGGATTTAGGTGAAAGGCGAGGATGCTGACTAGAAAGAGAATAAAATGAAAAGCATCTTTGCACATGGGGGACAAGAAAATCCCTGGATCTCTCTATTTCCCAAGCTAGTTAATTATAAGACAAATTCTCCTGGTTGAAATATATCAAAAAGAATTTTTAACCTGGAGAAAAGATTCCTAAGCTACAGAAAAAGAATCATTTACACCTGCTTTTTACATTTTACTTCAATGCTAGTTCTTCCTTTCTATCATGAGTAATCTTTTAGCTTCACTCTACCTATATTACAGGCAACAAAAAGTCAATATGGATGACAGCAGTGGGATATCATTACAGATGGGTAGCCTAAAGGAGAATTTCATAAAATATATATCATAGCTAGCTTTGGTACTTTCAATAATAGAACTCATACTGGGTGCCCAGGGTTTGTAGCAATCCAAGTCTATGTTTAAATTGCCATTTATTTTTATTTTTTTTTCAAATAGCTCCTATTGACTGATTAGGTAAACGTACCTTTTATTATTTCAGTTCCAGACATAACATGAAAAGTGGTTTTACGTAACACTTGATATATTTTTTAATCATTGACCCACACTGAAGTGTGATTTGCTCTGGGATGGTCATCTTATGTTGTGATGTAATTCAGGTATTAACTCACCCGTATTCTAAAAGTTATTGGCTCTTATATTTGGCCAATGAAATCAATGTCAGATATAATCATAGGAGTTTTCATAAATCCATGATTTTCCTAGATTTTTATCCATAATCTTATGCAATAGCCTCATTTTCAACTTGAAAAGATAGAAAATGTAGGTCTAAAATAATCTTACTAAAAAGCATTTACCCCTCATTAATTTTATAATCATGTTTATATAGACAGTCGAGATTATAAGGAAATCTATCATACCTATCTATCTATGAGATAAATCACCTACAATATCATCTTCGTAAGGTAACTCTTAAACATTTTGTAAGATTTAATTTTCATTATCCTTGTTATAAATGTATTATCAAATGGGTATGATAATATTGTATATGTAATTTCCAGACTTTTGTATCCAGTAAACATTAAATTATTGTTGTATCCCAAGCTATTAACTACCCAAGAATCTTTTCTAGAAACAAAGTATTAATAACTTTTAAGCACCAAATACCATGTTCAACTATTTGCTGAATGCTGATGGGTACCCAGCATTGTGATCAATTTTACCAGGTTATTTATTGGAAGCATTGTTGGACAGGGAGGATGGGAGATTCAATATATGATATTGAGTATCCCTATCCTAATGAATCATAAATTTCTAAATATAAATGCTAATCCTGGCTACTATGAACATTGGGCAAACTAAAATAGTGCAAAATTTTCTAAAATAAGTTATACCAATATATAATGAAATATGATGTTTTCCTACACAGCCATCTCTGTCACTTAGAATGTATATTATGTAGTATTCAGCGAACAGCTTTTCCCTTCTTCCTTCTTTTTCCCCTTAAACCATTAATTCATTTTTACCAGTCATTCACTTATCTAATCATCCTTTTATACAATTATTTAAAATTGCCTTTTGTCTGATAATTTCCAGACATCTGTCTAGGTTCTGGGGAAAAAGAGGTGAGCAGAAACAGAAAAGTTATTGACTTTGTGGATTTTACTACTTACGGCAAGGAAGAGCCACAAATAATTATGTCAAGCAGCCTAGACTGGATCAAAAGTGCATGAGAACAAACCAGTTGCAAGTCTACTGAGAAAAATCAGATTGCTCAGCAATTACATGTATGTTTCTCTGGCATAATTATTAACAATGACCTTTTACCTCAAAATGTCTCATTTTAGATAATAGATAATATAGCCAACCTACATGTCAGCAATTTTACAAAGTAGCAGTCCCCTGTATCACTAATTTTATGAATAAAGAAAGTGAGAAGACTCTGGTTTGATGACATTCCCATGATGAAATGGTGACTTCATGGTAAAAATGCACAGCTTCGTGGGACAGAAAATTACCCATGGGTGGCTCAGAGCTCAACAATGGACCATTGATCTTGGAAAGTAACCTAAACTCGCTAAGCTTCAGAGTCATGGTCATATGAATCCTAACAATTGCTTAAATCCTTAAAGGGTGCTATAGAAATTAAAAGAGGTAAACTTCTTGGAAGGTCTGGAAAAAGGAACTTAAAATGTACTCAATCATACTATTTCCTCTGCCAGAAGAGAAAGTGCTCTCACTCACTGGCTTTTATTGAATGAGGGAGCTCTCACAAGGTTCTTAACAAAGGATGAAATTGGAGAAGAATTTTCAGAATTTTCAGAGTACCAGTGCAAAGACTATCTGGATGAATCAAAAGGTAATTAATCAAAAGATAGCACAGACAAGTTCCTTTTCAAATATAGAAAGAGAGCTAATGTGAGTCTAATGGTTGCCCTTCAAAGAATAATAATATGTCTTCTACATCTAGGAGAGGTATAATGACTAACCCTGCTTTTAACAAAACTTTTAGCTTAAAGTTCAAAGGGAAGACTAAGCAATAGTTAATTGTAATAAAGACTTCCCAAATATCTCAGAAATGGAAATGGAAAGATAATATAAGTTTTATAGATATGAAAACAGACAAATAGCTGTTTAAGCTCTCCAAACATTTTGATATTCTTTCCGTATGCCCAAGGCAATAATGTTATATGACTTACTGGATACCTTTAACAAAATATAAATATAAATCTGTACAAGGGCTTTGATTTTGGGAACCATCTGAGTTGACTGAAGGATGCTCACCTATAACATTGTATACTACACATGCTGAGCAACTTTACAAAGGCAGGTCTTTTGCACACTCATCGTGTAATGTTTAATGATTTTTAAGTTTCCAATAGTATTGCACATGTAAACCATGTGTAATACTATGGAAATTACAAAAACAAATACAAATTACATACAACATTTTATATTGCAAATATATATGCTTATATATATTTATATATAACAGCATTTTATATTGCATATATATATATATTTATTTATAACAAAGTCTAGTTTAAAATAGTTTGCTTAATTTAAGGTGTTTGAATGTTTATCCCATAGGTCATTAACCAAGGTACTTTGCCAAGTGAGCTCATTTTATTTTTCCTGAGGACTCACATGGCACTACAAATTTCCTCACGGTAAGCAATAATGGAGAGCAATGACAGGTAGCATTAGATTCTAGGAGCACACTTCTGACAGCGTTTATAAGAGGCAAAGATCACCTATATTAAAAAACAAAGTCTCAACTTTATCTCAAAATATGATTAAATATATATTTAGATTAAATTTGAAAGACTTGCTTAACAGCTCTTAAAAACTTAAGAGATTTAAATTAGGTTTTTAAGTAGTAACCTCCGGTGCTCTGAGAAGAACTAAATTTTAATGCATAATAATGGTAACTTGACTATGTTACCACCATGAGTAGTATTTATCTGCCGTAATATAAGTTTATTTTTTATTGAGAAACTGAAACGTTAACACTTTTTTTTCTGTTTTACACAGTTTAGGATATTTATCGATTTTATACACTAGAATGTATCCTATTTCTCCATGTCTCTTTTAACTATACATAAATCAGAAATATACCTCAACAGAGGCATGACGCATGGAGTATATGAGAAGGACTATCGTCTTGTACTTGCATGCACACTTCAAAAATTATTACAGATGTACTTTTCTAAATATTCTGCTGCTTATACATATTTTCCTTAATATCTATTATGCTACCAAATTTTGATATCTTAAAATTGTATTGGGATAAGTTATTGGAGTGTGAAAAGGGGATTAAAGTTTTAAAATTTATTTATTTTTAATTTTTTTTAGAGATGAAGTTTTTTTTTTTTTTTTAAATGTTGCCCAAGCTAGAGTGCAGTGGCTATTAATACGGCTATTTGTAGGCATGATCATAACACCCTATAACCTCAAACCTCTGGGCTGAAATGTTCCTCCTGCCTCAGCCTCCAGAGTAGCTGGAACTACATGTGTATACCTCTACCAGGCCTGGGGGAGGTGAATTTTTTAAAAAATTTGTTTTAATTTCATCATGTAACAAAATCACTTGGCCCTTGAAGGGGCAAAGTTGTGGTGTAGTGGAAGGAAAGATGTGCTATTTTTATGCTGCTTATAACTTTAAAAATATCAAACAAAATTTGAGGATGCTTCATTTACTTTACTAGGCAACCATCTGACCTTTATGATTTTAGCCCTGCAGGGCTATGTTTCCGTTGTGAGTTGAACTATGTTCCCCTCAAACATGTTGCATTCCTAAACTCCAGTATCTGTGAAGGTAACTTTATTTGGAAATAGGGCCTTCACATATAATCAAGTTCAAAATAGTGAAGAGCTAATAACATCTTATTAGCACATTTCTGCTGTCAAATATACAGTTTGATGCCCACAAAGGGATCTTCATAGAATTAAATAACAGTTAGACTCCATGATTCTCATAAATCCTCATTTGTTACCAGGATACTCAGCAAGATTTAGGTCAGAAAACAGCAGAAATGCATTAGGCATTCATTTTCTGCAGGAGATGTCTCAGGGCCCAGGCCACTTAGTACAAGGAGATAAGATGTACATCAGGTGGGTGCAAGATCTGACATGAAGGAAACATCTCATGCTCCAAAGGAGCTAAAATCTCTTGTCACAATTCCATAGGTACAGATTCCAGAGTCCTCAGAAGAGATACACCTAGAATCATCGCACTCGGGAAGCCTCAAGTTATGGCTTCTTCTAGGGTATTTTTGTATCTCCTAGTCCAGATGAAATTTACCAACAGTAGTTGTTTTCACTATAATCATTCTTGCTTAGGAACATAGAGGAAATAACACCTTATTAGCTTACCTGGGCAACAAAGTTAGAATTAATCTTAGTTCAAATTCTCATGAGGAAGAAAATGATATCATTAATCTATTAATTAAAAACGTATAGTAACACATATTAGTGGAATTAAGTTACTTTCCAGTAGTGACTTGCACTTTGGAGAATGGTTGAATATGTGAAACCAGTGAGTATTATCACTGTACTTAGTTCTGTACTTCAGGTTGTAACATTGTTTCTGGCAAGGATGAAAACTCTATGTTTATGCAGAAATCATAATTGTTATTAAAACTACTGCTGTTGTTGAGGTTCCTTCTCCTCAGTATTTCCCCCCTCACTAATATCACTCTTGAGTTGCTGAAGACTCTTAACTGTGATGTACCCCTATTCCTTTTTATTCTTCTATACTCCTTGATATATTCTTTCTAATTTTATTAACAATTATTTTGTGCTATGATCAAGGTTACAAGGAATTTTCTCCCCTAGAAAGTTTACAAAATAATACCTTTTCTGCTCAGAGTTTAGGGACATATATCAGCGAAGTAATAAAGTTGTTTCCAGATTTAGTAACATATTTGTAATCTACCAGGAATCCTTCCATCATCACCAGTTTTGGGGAATATTTCTCATAGAATATCCAGGCAACACATGCAGTTTTTAAAATATGTTACTTTGGACACGTATTCTATTATAGAGCCCTGATATTATTTAGTTGTGTTCCATTTTCCCCACTTATGAAGTTGATTCTCTGTATTAAATGTTTTTTTTTTCACTTGTCGTTGTTAGGATGTGAAATCATTTTTCTATTCTGTTGTTTCTATATTTATGAACAATATGTATTTAGTCTTTATACTTGAAAGCTAACTTTTTTGCTGTGCAAAGAAGGGAAGACACCTTGCTCTTCATGCTTTTGTTTTCTACCTTTTCTTTCGTAATTGGACTTCTTTGCTCCTGGTTCAGAAGCAGAATTTCAAACAAAGCATTCCCATGTAAACACATTCACACTTACAGAGACCCTTATCAAAAAGTAAAAGCACATTCAACTTTGATCTTTATTTTGTGGAAATATGGTTTTCTTAGATCTATAACCTCTAGGAAATTTTGTAAATCTTGTTCTTCTGAATTTTTGAAGAGTGTCTGGAAAAATACACACACACGCACATATGCACACACACAGAGACACACATATCTGCAAGGGGTATAATACATTATATAATTGAAAAGATACAGAAGACACCATAGAGCACATGCACATAAGTCTTTGAATAAAGGTAGAGTGTATGATAAAACAGAAGAAGGAGAAAGAGAGGTCAGACAAGAATTAGGGGCCCAAAATACTTTCGGTAGCATTTCTCTTAAGTCTGTGTTACGAACACAAGGACATCATTTGTCTCTAAATTGAATCACCAAAATTTGTACAAAGAATGTTGATTTCAGGAAAGCTGAGTTTCGCATAGAATGTTTCATGATCCTCTGATTACATAATTTAGTCATGTTCTCTACTGATTAAGTTTAAGCATCAATAGATCAACTGGCTCTGAGTGAAACAAAGGAATTTCAAACTTGAAACAGCACATGATAAATAATTGGTTAGCCTAATACCTTTATTTTGGCCTAATGTCAGTGCCACAATTCTAGGCAACCCTAGAGATAAACACAGGGCTGTCTGAATTTGAGTGAAATAGCTCCATCCTAAATTTTATATATATATATACACACATACACACACATGAATATTTTATTATAGTCCTTCTATAAAAATTGTAACAAAACAGTAAACATTTAAACACATTCAAGATTTTATTTTTAAATATGTTAAAAATGGCTGTATAATAAGATAGCTTGGGCTATATGAATAGTTATCTCAAGAGTTTGATATCTCAAATATCCTAAAACAACCGTTTATTTAGGTCTTGATTCTGCTATTTGACAATTTGGACTGGGTTCCGCTGGACTGTTCTTCTGGCCTAAGAATAGTTTACTCATGTGTCTACAGTCAATTGCTGGGTTGTCTGGGTGGTAGTTGCTTTGGATTGTCTCAACTGGGATAGTTCATTTCTGTTCTACATGATGTCTCATTTTACAGCAAGTTATATTGGACTTATTAGTATGGTGCCATGGAAGGATTCCCAGAGACAGTGGAACTTTGCAAGACTTTTTGACATCTAGTCTCAGAACTGATATGGTGCTACTTATGCCACATTTGATTGGCAAAAAATAAATATCAGGTCGTTTTCCACAAGAGCAGGTACTACGATGGTATACCTATTAGAAACGAACACCTATTAAAGGAAAAGAGAGGAAACAACATTGTGCAAAAGAAGAAGTTGATCAGTAATGCAGGTGTGAAAGTCTCAGACAACCTGGTAATGAGCTCTAAGGCTAGCCTGTCAGAGTGTCCTCCATTAGGTAAAAATGAACAGACATTTAGTTTCTTTCTCATGAAGTGATTTCATGATAACCTGGAAAGGAAATGACCTTAGGTGGTGTGGCTCTCTACAGCTGAGGCAGACTCCAAAGCAGCTGACATTTATAGGCTCTCTACTAACTGTATACCTCACAGTTGAATAGTAAGTTCTTGCTTGAAGGAGAATGTGGGCTGAGCATTTCTGCATCTATGGTAGCAAACCAGAAAACGAGCCCAGGTTCAAGAGGAGGAAAAATAGGCTTGATATGTTATTGGGAAAAGCAAGTGGTATCAACTGCAGTCATATTTGGAAACTTTCACAATGTTAAAAAATACTGATCACAGTTTGCACTCAATAAAAATACATATAATTGAGTGAACTACTAAAAAGCAAAGAAAGACATTTACGAAGTACATAAGTTTTATTTGATCATTGTCAACATACATACATATATTGAAATATCAAATTTACCTCATGAATACTTCCTATTAGAATGTGCCAATTAAATAAGTAAATAAATAAATAATCAATTGACTTTAGAGTAGATAGGTTTTGTGCTAAGTAGATGCAGTAGTACATCTATCTACTTGTTCCTACATAAAATTGTATGATCTCTCTGTCCTTAGGCATAATTCTTGTCAACTAGACATTCACATCACAAATATAATTTGTGAAATGCTAAATGGTTTCATGTTAGAATTAATGGCGTTATCATTTTTCCATCCTAGACAGGCCAAGCACTGTGATGTAATTTCACTGTCTGAAATTTAACTTGTCAGTCATCAATTATTAAAGTTTGATGTAGTTTGGTCTACTGAAAGGAGAAATTTGGCCAAGAGTCCAAGAGGACTGAGATGCAATCCAAGATGTTCACCTACATTTTCTTATGGTCCTTGGGCAGAATATTTCTCATTTGTAGCCTCTTCAAATGTAAAATAGAGACCCCCATTTGAGTCCTTTGCCTTCTTTCTCCCTCATCTCTTTTGGTAGCACACATTTTGTGACTTATTTTTTCAAAATATTTTTCCTTTGGGAAATGCCTTACATTAAATACAGAGTTAGAGACTTCATTTATCCGCTTTTTAAATTCAATATTGATTTTCATGAGAGTATCTTTCATGAGTCTGCATCTTGCTATCAGCTCCCTTCTCATTTTGCAGAGGTGAGTCATCTGATGGCAACTGCTCTACATACCAGTCTACTTCCTGTATGTCCTTCAAGTCAGCAGAGGTAATTGTGGAGGAGTAAAAGAAAACCTGACATTCTTTGTCGAAAAGGAAATAACTTTGGAAATCTATTCTTTACATTGGGCACATCTTGATAAGCGGTGCCTTCTGGTGAATGACCCTGACTATGCAGCCTTGGGGGAGATATTCCTTATTCCAAGTGACGGGTCTCAGCTGTCAGTGTGACAGTCAGTCACTTGTCACAAAACCCCTAAACTTCACACTGTGAATCTAAGTACTGAGCCACCAACATCAGTGACTATGCCCTGGACATGACAAACACTGATAAGAGGAGGAGATTTTATAGCTATCTAGACATATTTATTGTTGCACTACCAACATCTAATGTGGTAATCATTGTGTAAGATTTCAATGTGTAGGATAGTACTATTGCCAACATATGGAGAAAAATGTATGTCACTGGATTGGAAAGGAAAACAAAATATTTTAGTAAATACTCCATCAATAACAATGTGCTCAGAGTAAGCACTATCTGTATATAATATTATTTATTAATAAAATTTGTTAATTTATTAGTAGTATAGAAAAGGTGCCAAGGAACAGCTAACAGCGAAATTTGAGATAGAAAGAACAAAAACGATAAGAACTTAGACTCATTACATTTGGGTGATTCTCTGAATTAATATCTGATGATTCTATGATTACAAATAAAACCTATCATTAATGTTATATAGGAAACCTAGATTTAACATGTTCATGTAGGTTCAAATATGTTTCCAAAAATGACAATTAAAAACTGTGATTATTTCTTGGTGAAATTCTTAGACTGATTCATCTGAAGGAAACCACTCTCAAGCTATATTTGAAATACATACTGTATATTTTTGTCCTAGAGTATTTCTTTTTCTTCTTTGCTTCAGAAGCCATTGTTAAAATTAGATGGAATTGAAACATGCCATTTTGCCAAAAAGTTTATTCGGGAAATGTTCTTTAGAAAATAGACAATATTGGAGCAAGGTGTGAGCATCATGTGCAGAAATGAATAGATCACCTTTATGTGTTTTGGTTCCAACAGATACGAAAGTTCCTGTCATACTGCCTTGAGTCCTTTGTCTCAAGGTTCCTATTCTGTCTTGCTATTTTGAGCTTTCAAAAACTTACAGTCTTCATTAATAAAGGAAAATCATTGAAGAATATGGGTTTTTCTAGATCCTTGGGGCTCAGGTCCCTTTCATGTCTAGTCTTGAGCAAATTTCTGTATTAACTATGGGAGGTGTGAAAAGCAATAAAAACAATGAGAGGAGATTATCACCTGGCAGCTTTCTTCATTGGACAAAGAAATTCCACTTGGATTTCTATGATATTAATTAGTTTAGAATGGCAAGGTGCAGAAATACTGCCTCATGAGTAAGTAGGGAGTCCCTGATTTAATTGAGGCACTCTATATATTTGCTTATTTTAAAAGATTTACTTTTTGTTATATGGTTTAAGTCATTCTATATAACATTTTAAAACTGAGCATTTAGGGGAAATTTTATATATAAATGGTAGGTAACTCAAGCTATCACATTTCAAAACTACTTTTGTCCCCAGATGATACAATTCTCTATTTTCTGTAATGCCTTGAATACTTTACTTGGAAGTTTAAGGCATGTTTCATCAAGTAGTTGCTTAAATTTGAAATTCCTCAACTACCAGGATCAAGTAGATAGTTATTTGGCAAATGTATTTTTCTAGTCCTTAAGGTAAAGAAACCACAACTAAGCACAATATGGGAGGGACCATTAATTGCATATATACAGAATCTTGCATTAAATCTGGGTTGTAAATCTTTTCGTTCACTTTTGAAGTTAAGTCAGTTGATTTCAAGTTTACTTTTTATTTATGTTCTTTTCTAAATAATTCAAATAAAGCAAAAGCAAGAGAAGAGATTCATCAGCACACATTGCTGTGATTTGTGAAGTCCTTCACATCAGAATTGAGCCACAGTTGACTACTCATCCCCCCTGACATTGAGTCACTGCTATTTTCTCCACCCAGCTCCAAAATAAAGTGACAGATTTTAAAGGTTGGAACAAGAAAAGCACAGGTGGTACCACCTACTGTGAATCTTTTAGTTCTTCTTAGCTCAGTAACAGCTGTTGGTCTTTTCACAGTCTGTTAAAAGCAAAACAAGGAATAGAATGTGGGCTAGTGACATTGTGCAACAATACCATTTGTTTGCTTAGATTATGAAAATCAATGGCAACTTGAGAAGGAGCGTTTCCTATTCAGACTTTGGGTAAAAATCTTCAGGCTTGACTGTCTTCCTTGCACACAGTGCTGTTGATCTATTGATTGATTCTGGGAACATTGCAAATCATATAACTGCCATGTGTCTTAATCTCACTAATCTGAGAGTGTATATTATATATTTTTGAAGCAATTTTAAGAATTAATGAGCATCTGCTTCACCCTATCTAGGCATATGGGGAGAGAGTTGGAAAAAAAAAAAAAAAGAACAAACTGTTTTGAGGACGGGCAGTGTTGCCTGAAATGCCCCTATACAGTGAGAATCGAAATTGTCTCTCCTCTCCCTCACATACACACACACACAACAAACAAACAAACAAACAAAACAACAGACCTTCTATTCATAGAGTCTTAGTGTATACAGGAAGAGGCAGAATTCCACACCTTTGATAAGTACAGGGCCTCCAAGGAAAGAGTCATAGGCACAGGGCTGACCCACGCATTGGGTGAAAATGAGTTCCAATTTGAATAAACAAAAGGAGGTGACTCATTTGCGCTTGATTCAGGCTATCTTTGTACCCTAGAACTTAAAGTAGAATAATAATAATAATAAATTTAAAAAAAAATAGATATTTGGTTGGGCCAGATATTCCTTCATTGATTTACTCACTCAATGACAATTTCTAAAGATACACAAGGATGTATTATTAGTGAATGCATGCTGGAATTTAGTGACTGTCATTTTCTAAGTGCTCGCAAGGTGTCAGTTCTGTAAGCATTCCATAATTTTGCTGGTCTATAATTTTCAGAATTTAATGTTGAGCTTTTAAAATCTCCATAATGTTTTCTCTATTTTGTTTTTGACTGTTGAACAGAATATTTTATCCTGTGAACAAGCAACTATGAAGACTAAGGATAAAATATATAGTCAGATTTTGTCATAATTATAAGATATTCGACAAATAAATATTAATTTTTCCTTTAAACAATAAAAAAAAAATCTAAGATGGTGCAGCTTGTTGGATAAAACATGCAATAAGGTACCCTTGACCATAGCATTAATCAAACAGATAAAGGTTGTGTTTCCATTTGGTGGTCTATTTTGATAAAACATATTTTAATAAAGGCAAAAAGAGACAGTGTAAAGCACTCAGAAAACAGCTCCCAGGGAGCAAAATGTGTAACAACAAAGCTGACAGCAATCTACCCTATCCGTCAGATGATACTGATACACTGAAAACATATTCAAGACTAGATCAGAAAGTTTGTAAGGCCGAGGCTGTGTATTGGTCATAATTGATACAAGAGAGGAGGTGGAAAAGACAAGAGTAAATAAATGAACTTCTAGCAGGGGCTCTATAACACTAGGTGTCTACAATACACTAAATGGATTTAGAAGGTAATTGCAAGTTGTCCAGTGTAGTTCTGGGTCAGTTCCAGGAATTTGCATTTTACTACATCAAAGGATTTTAATGCAGAAGATAGCCCCCGTACCCAAACCAAAGTTTTATAAACAAGACTTATTGTCTAGAAAGAAAATAAATTAATGCCTAAAGAAACATAATAAAACATAAAAAAAAAAGATATGTTACCCTAAGAGAGACATGGATAATGATTTTGGGGCAGGCATCAGGGAAGGTGTTAGTTAGGTTGTTGGAATTCATTTTGTCTTTTTTTTTTATTATTATTATACTTTAAGTTCTAGGGTACATGTGCATAACGTGCAGGTTTGTTACATATGTATACTTGTGCCATGTTGGTCTACTGCACCCATCAACTCGTCATTTACATCAGGTATAACTCCCAATGCAATCCCTCCCCCCTCCCCCCTCCCCATGATAGGCCCCGGTGTGTGATGTCCCCCTTCCTGAGTCCAAGTGATCTCATTGTTCAGTTCCCACCTATGAGTGAGAACATGCGGTGTTTGGTTTTCTGTTCTTGAGATAGTTTGCTAAGAATGATGGTTTCCAGCTGCATCCATGTCCCTACAAAGGACACAAACTCATCCTTTTTTATGGCTGCATAGTATTCCATGGTGTGTATGTGCCACATTTTCTTAATCCAGTCTGTCACTGATGGACATTTGGGTTGATTCCAAGTCTTTGCTATTGTGAATAGTGCCGCAATAAACATATGTGTGCATGTGTCTTTATAGCAGCATGATTTATAATCCTTTGGGTATATACCCAGTAATGGGATGGCTGGGTCATATGGTACATCTAGTTCTAGATCCTTGAGGAATCGCCATACTGTTTTCCATAATGGTTGAACTAGTTTACAATCCCAACAGTTCATCAGGGAGGAAAGTAAAGAGTTAGAATTATACATAATGGAAGGTGGTAAGCAGATACGTGGGGATTGGTCAACTCATACACATCATTAAGAACTATTCAGGGGTAATTTTTAAAATGCAGTTAGGTGTCAATATCTAAAAGATAACACTGAAATGGTAAAACTGGAAGATTGTTAGAGATCACCGTATTCAAATGTTATACTTTGACATAAGAAAACAAACCTAGAAAGGTTCCTAATTTCATCTTTAGATAATCACAACTATTTTGTCATGGCAACAAAATGTGACTCCTTAATTTTCAAATACTAATCTGAAACCATGCAATTCTATTTTCTGAGATATTTGAAATTCCATTTTTTTTTTTTTTTTTGAGACGAAGTCTTGCTCTGTCGCCTAGGCTGGAGTGAGTGGTGCGATCTCGGCTCACTGCAAGCTCCGCCCCCCGGGTTCCCGCCATTCTCCTGCCTCAGCCTCCCCAGTAGCTGGGACCACAGGCGGCGCCGCCACACGCCCGGCTAGTTTTTGTATTTTTAGTAGAGACGGGGTTTCACCGTGTTAGCTAGGATGGTCTCGATCTCCTGACCTGGTGATCCGCCCACCTCGTCCTCCCGAAGTGCTGGGAGTACAGGCGTGAGCCACCGCGCTCGGAGAAATCCCATTTTTTAAAATTAATTCTAATGTTTTAATCCCTAACTCAAACGATTTTTTCCTGTTATTTTTATAATGATATAGCAATGCAATCCATGAATATTTTTCAAAAAATTCTAATTTCTGTTCATCTTAAACATTATAAGGGAATAAACATTATAAGAGAATAAACCCACATGATTACAAATACTGTGACTTTGAGTTTCCCCAACAGCCTCTCTTTGAATATGTCCTTCTTGGACTATGTCCTCCTTTTTATGTAATAAAGGAGTCAAACTCCAGGGAATAAGAGGAAGCAGAATAGCCGCTTGAAATATGCTTTACTTGGTTCTCAACCAATTTATTAATGTCTGATGAAGAGCATATGAATCATGGGCAATTATACAAGTAATGAAAGAGTGATATCACTTAACCATCTGCAATCAATATTTAATTCACCCTGACATGATTCTCTTTAGCTACAGAATTCTTACATTCAGGATCAAGATAAACAAGCTCCCATTCATATTCAGATTGGACTTTATTGTCCCTTTCGCTGAGTGAAAGAACAAAATAGCAATTGATAATATAATTATTTATAAATTAAAAATATAATTTCATTCCAAAACAGTTATGAGAAAAAAATATTAGTATATAATAAATTTAATTTGCCATAAACTTGTATTATCAAAATAGAAAGCATCTTATAGGAAGTATTCTCAAGTGAATTGAACAAAAGAAATTAGAAGGAAGCAAAAATATGGAGGAAATGAATCTGTACTCACTTGGTAAACTATTTCAGTTCCAATAATGTTCAGTTTCTTTATATATAAAATAAAGAAATAAGTCCTATTTTTTACAAGAATTTTGAGGTAATTAAATAAGAAGAATTATAAATCATAAAGCACCATATTATCTGTTATCAATATTGTAGTATTAAAGTTTAAAGATAAAGTATAGTATAATAATATTAATTTAATATTATTCCCCCTTAAAGTCATTCCAAGTATTTAATATGGGATATTTAAGTATAATTTAATATTTTATGGGTCTAAAATTAAGTTATAAAAATGGAAGGATTTTAATATTACATAGAGAGTTTTTAATTTTAATGAGAATGATTTTAAGTAAGGACTCAGATAACATGTAATCATCTTACGGTGTATTTTATGAAACAGATCCTGCTGCAACTATTTCAAGTCTCTTGACTTCAGTGAGCAAAGGTGGGTTAATCATCTTTTAGCACGTGAAACTGCTTGTGTTCGCTATTAAGGAATACCTAAGGATGGGCAATTTATAAGAAAAGAGGTTTATTCGGCTTAGAGTTCTGCAGGCTGTACCAGAAGCATGGCACCAATATCTGCTTCTGGTGAGGGCCTCAGGAAACTTCCACTCATGGCTGAAGGGGAGGGGGAGTCAGCATGTGCAGATCACGTGACAAGAGAGAATCAAGAGACAGGGGAGGGAAGTGCGAGGTCCTTTTTAACAACCAGTTCTTATATGAACTGACAGTGAGAACTCACTCAGTCTGTCAACAGTGGTACCAAGCCATTCACGAGGGATCTGTCCCATGACCCTTACACCTTTCACCAGGCCCATCTCCAGCACTGGGAATCAAATTTCAACATGAGATTCGGAGGGGATAAATATCTAAACTACACCACCACTGATATGTTCAAGCGTCAATGTCAGATGAACAAAGAAAGAACAGAGATGACATACAGATCATTAATTAACTGTATTATACAGATTCTCATTTACTTATCATATAATTACTATAACAAAGAAGGACTATATTATGTACTATATTCCTTTTTTGCCTTCTTTGCTTTCATTATATTTAAAGGTAAAAGTTCAACATGATTGAAATGTCCTTCCGAGTGTACATTTATGTGATTCAATTAATTCAGATATTTGGCATTTTTGGGGTGCCCTTGTTAACATGATAATATTTTAACTGATTGAACTAAGCCTGACAAAG
The DNA here is from genome assembly GCF_003255815.1 of Theropithecus gelada. Taxonomy (NCBI): domain Eukaryota; kingdom Metazoa; phylum Chordata; class Mammalia; order Primates; family Cercopithecidae; genus Theropithecus; species Theropithecus gelada. The sequence continues at coordinate 8,797,776 of NC_037669.1, read as the reverse complement.
TTTTATTAAGTCTTTTTCTTTATTAGAAATAATACTTTCAGTCCATGATTTATATTTGTGTGATGTTGATATACTCTTAGGACACTTCATATATTGATCATCTATTTACATTGAGTTTGTTCATCATTACTTTTTCCTTCTTTTTAGCTAGTGACTTTCTTTTAGTAAATCATATTGATTTCTCCTTTTACACAATTATATGTCTACATACATATGTAGAAAAATGTATATCAAGACCATTGTCTAAATGATTATTTACAATGTTTGGTCTTCCATTCCTGAGTTACTTCATGTAGAATAATGGTCTCCAACTCGATCCAGGTTGTTGCAAATGCCATTATTTCATTCCTTTTTATAGCCTAGTAGTATTCCATTATACATATAATGAAATATATATCATGTATATGATTATATATAATGTATATATAATATAATGTATATGATATACAATGGAATATAAATGATGTATATAATGTAAATGTAAATATATATACACACACGCATACACCACATCTTCTTTATTTCCTCATTGGCTGGTGGGCATTTATGCTCATTCCATATTTTCACATTGCAAATTGTGCTGCCATAAACTTATGTGTGTAAGTGCCTTTTTCCTCTAGGTAGATACCCAGTAGTGAGACTGCTGGATCTAATGGTAGTTCTTCTTTTAGTTTAATCTCCATACTGTTTTTCATACTGATTGTACTACTTTACACTCCCACCAACAGTGTAAAAGTGTTCCCTTTTCACCACATCTATGCTAGCATCTATTATTTTTTGATTTTTTAATCATGGCCATTCTTACAGAGTAAGGTGGCATTGCATTGTGGTTTTATTTTTCAGTTCCTTGATAATTAGAGATGTTGAGCATTTTTTCATGTGTTTGTTGGCCACATGTATGTCTTCTTTTGAGAATTGTCCATTCATGTCCTTTGCACACTTTTTTGATAGGATTATTAGTTTTTTTTTTCTTCCTGATTTGAGTTCCTTTGATGGGATTATTATTATTATTATTATGCTGATTTGTTTCAGTTCCTTGTAGATTCTGGATATTAGTCCTTTGTTAGGTGCATGGTTTGTGAATATTTTCTTCCATTCTGTAGGTTGACTGTTTCTTTTGCTGTGCAGAAGCTTTTTGGTTTAATTAAGTCCCATCCATTTATGTTTGTTTTTGTTTCATTTGCTTTTGGGTTCTTGATCATAAACTCTTTGTCTAAGCCAATGTCTAGTTTTTGCTGATGTTATCTTCTGCAATTTGTATGGTTTCAGGTTTTAGATTTAAGTCTTTGATTCATCTTGAGTTGATTTTTGCATAAGGTGAGAGATGAGGATCTAGCTTCACTCTTCTACATGTGACTTGGAGCTAGGTTATGACATTGCAAAGGCATAGGAAATATATAATGGACTCTGGAGACTTTGGGGGAAGGGTGGGAGGTGGACAAAGAATAAAAGACTGCACAGAGGGTGTAGTGTACACATGTTAGGTGACGAGTGCACCAAAATCTCAGAAATAACACCTAAATAACTTATCCATGTTACCAAACACCACAAATTCCTTGAGAACTATTGAAATAATAATAAATATATTAAAAGATTGTCTTGTTTATAGATGTTTAATTAAAAGTATCAGTAAAGAAAGAGCCTCTCCTTTCAAACATACCCACATTCATAGAAAAAAATACATAATCAGGTAATATTTTCCCTCTCATCTCTGTTTCCTAAACTTAATCAAAACTAATTAGTTATTCAACAGCAAGTATATTAGGAGGCCACACAAAGGTCAGAAACACCTTTGTTTAATTGCCACCATTGTATAGTACAGAGCTTTGGATGATGGTGGCTCCAGAAAAGTTTAAAATTCTGCATTTGTATCAATGGTTTTACCTACACTGTCAATTTGCTTTTTGATCAATTTTCCCATAATTAACTACCATTTTAAACTATGATTCTTAATTATTGACTATTTTTAAGACTTTTTAAATGAATTATAGTTTATTACTGTGCTTACTAAATTGCACTATTTTTTCCAATTCATTTATTTCCCATATAATATTATGATATTTTTCTGGCATTTACTGATGACTAGCATTACTCATTTTGATTAACAAATTAATTATAATGTATTTTTACTTTTTAAAAAATCATTAACTAGTTTATCTACTTAGATTTTATGTAAGTGAATTTTTGTGTCATCATGTTACTTGCTTACTTTCAATCTAATAACTTCCAATCACTGCTTTGAATTTATGATTCTTGCACTAATTTTAATTGCTGTTTATGTTCATATATAAGTTAACTCAAGTTGCTGTTAAAAAATGTCATACAATCATTATGCTAAAATTTTGATATTATAAAAAGCCTTATTTATCATTATTTATGGCTCTTAATTAACACCTAATTAATAAAATAATTTAATTTTACCTTTTATTTCTTCCTATGACCCAATTTTTCTATAATCAGTTATAATTTATTTTTACCTTTATGCTGTGATAGATGACTGAGTAACAAAAAACAAAACACTCACATAAGGCATATGTATAACATAACAAATTATTAGAAGGCATAATCCTATAATACTAGTGTTTTGGTAAAAATATCTAGAATAAGAAGTTTTAGCCTATCTTGGGTATTTCCTGCCACAACTTGCAAACAGCTGTTTTTCCAATAAGTCCTAGTCTCTGTAGTAGGCAGTGGTGTTTCAAGGGCACAATCTGAATGGTGTGGATGCTCATTACTAATGGGCTGCTCATTGATTTCAGTTTTTTTTTTTTTGTTTTTTGTTTTTGAGACAGAGTCTCACTCTGTTGCCCAGACTAAAGTGCAGTAGTGCAATCTCGGCTCACTGCAACCTTCGCCCCTGGGTTCAAGCGATTCTCCTGCCTCAACCTCCCAAGGAGCTGGGATTACAGGTGCGCACCATGATGCCTAGCTAATTGTGGTATTTTTAGTAGACACAGAGATTCACTATGTTGGCCAGTCTGGTCTTGAACTCCTGACCTCGTGATCCGCCCAACTTGGCCTTCCAAATTTCAGTTATTTGCTAAGGACAGAATTAGGATGTGTGTGAGAGAAAGAAAGAAAGAGAGAATGGGAGAGAGAGAGAAAGATCTTTATTTTCTTCTTTTTCTGTGCAATAAGCCTGGTTCTGACTAACACAGGAAGAATTCAATATCCTATAACTACTTATTTGTTTTATCCACGTTAAGCACACAACATTTCAGTTGAACAATACTAATGCTATGATGAGCAATATGCTTCAAATAGTTATAATATTGTTGGCATGTGTTCTATTCTCTCCACAATTTAAAAAACAGTTTTCCATACTTCATTGCCTGAACATGCACTTATTACACACTTCATACTTTTAACTTCCCTTTAGTCTAAATTTACTGATAAATATATGTTTAATGCCCACTACTTGTTCTTATGTCAATGTTTCTCTGGTTATTTTGACTTTTTGAAATTTGTTCTTAAGTATATTCTTCAGGAAGTTTTGATAAAAGCTGTAATATCTGAATTCTTCTATATTTATGTCGATAGCAGTCTGTCAGTGACTTTTATACTTAAAAATATTTCTCTATTTCTTGCCTCATATTTTCTTTTCTTGACTATCTTGAATGCTTTTACCATTTTATTCTGACATGACAAACATTTTTGTTAAAATATAAAAAATTAGGAAAATGATTAAAAGTAAGAAGAAAATTTGTGATGATAGTCACATTTTTTTCCTCTTATAAGTCTGTTTTTCCAAATACCCAAATAATTATTCTTTTTTAAATTTAATATATTTACTAGGACATTTCTTGGTGTTGGTAAGTTTTCTTCAATATTCTTAGGTATACAATGTGCTTTTTAACTGTATTTTAAAGCTTATAGTGTATTTTTTTCTCTTTCATGAAAGTTGATTTATGTGTAGCTTTTGAGTAGGTCTGCACTCTTGCTATTGCTTTTTCTTTATTGAAATAAAACTATATTGGATCTAATTTGACTCTTAATATTTGTGTCTTTTTTGCATCCATTTTATTTATTTGTTATTTTCATGTTCTTTTTTTGTTGTTTGTTTGTTTGTTTTTGAGGCGGAGTCTCGCTCTGTGGCCCAGGCTGGAGTGCAATGGCGCGATCTCGGCTCACTGCAAGCTCCGCCTCCCGGGTTCTCGCCATTCTCCTGCCTCAGCCTCCCGAGTAGCTGGGACCACAGGCGCCGCCACCACGCCCGGCAACTTTTTTTTGTATTTTCAGTAGAGACCGGGTTTCACTGTGTTAGCCTGGATGGTCTCGATTTCCTGACCTCGTGATCCAACCACCTGGGCCTCCCAAAGTGCTGGGAATACAGGTGTGAGCCGCCGTGCCTGGCCTATTTTCATTTTCAATATATTTTTTTAATTTTGAAATAATTTCTAACATGGGAAAATAACAAGTAAAATACCGTTAACATTTTTTCCCTGACATTTGGAGATGATTAATTTGGTGCCTATCATCACCATATGATTTATTTTATAGATCCTATACAAAAGGACTTTCTACAACACAATCACAGTAACTATCAAAATAAGGAAATTAATGTAGACACATTATTACCATCTACTCCTCAGACATACTCAGTTATTGCCAGTTACCTCTGTCAAGGCTTTCTCAGGTTTTACCTGATTTGTAAGCTAACAAGTTAACATACCACACGTTTGTTTCAAATTCTTTGCTCCTCAGTTCCCATGGAGGTGACATGGTGTGGTTTAGGTGAATGCTACACAAATAAGGTACAATCTGTACTGCAGATTAAAACACCTGAACCTGGCCGGGCACGGTGGCTCATGCCTGTAATCCCAGCCCTTTAGGAGGCCAAGGCGGGAGAATCACGAGGTCAGGAGTTAGAGACCATCTTGACCAACATAGTGAAACCTAGTCTCTACTAAAAATACAAAAAATTAGCCGGGCGCAGTGGCGGCGCCTGTGGTCCCAGCTCCTCGGGAGGCGGAGGCAGGAGAATGGCGGGAACCCGGGGGGCGGAGCTTGCAGTGAGCCAAGATGGCGCGCTCACTCCAGCCTGGGCCACAGAGTGAGACTCCGTCTAACAAAACAAAACAAAACAACAACAACAACAACAACAACAAAAGAAACGTCCATGTTTATGTGATGGGCTGAAAGTTATCCTATCTAACCTTTGCCCTGGATGGAGACATTATCTATCTTACAAGTTATTTACATAGCAAAAAAACAAAAATCTAGTATCTGCTTTAAAGAAAAAGACCATCAGGGACAGGCACATGTCTCACGCCTGTAATCCCAGCACATTGGGAGGCTGAGGAGTGCGAATTCCAAGGTCAGGATTGCCAGACCAATCTGGTCAACATGGTGAAACTCTGTCTCCACTAAAATACACCTGTAGTCCTAGCTACTTGGGAGGCTGAGGCAGGAGAATTGCTTGAAACCTGAAGGCGGAGGTTGCAGTGAGCCGAGATCCCGCCACTGGGCAACAATAGTGAAACTACATCTCAAAGAAAAATAAATAAATAAATAAAATCATATCTACCAAGCCTTTTGTTATACAACCATCCTTGAAAACATATGGCAGAACAAATTCTGTCAGTACCTCTGTGAATGGGATGTGCAAAAATGTAAAAGACTCATGGAAAATTGTCTTCCTACATCCCAAAAATGTCTATTTGTCATGTCCGTTTCATTTATTTCAGTGGGCCAGAGTTTTAAAGTTATTCTGTAACTTGCAATCTTGACACGTTTGAAGATTACAAGTCTGTTACTTTATAAAATGTCTATCAATTTAAGAGATCATATATATTTTTTCATGCATAAACTCAATTTATGAATTTTTGGTAAAAATATCATACAAGTAGTCCTGTATTCTTCATGTGTCCCACTCGATTTATCCCATCACTGTAAAGCTACATTTTATCACTTTATATAAAGCAATATCTGCCAGATTGCTTCATTAAAAATCACTGCTCTTCCCATTTAACAAGTGTTTCATGGTGAGATACATTGTAAATATCTTGTTCCTCATGGAACACTTACCATGTGTTTTGTTATCTATTGAAGCCTCTTGAATTCATTATTACTTTGATAGTTAACAAATGGCAATTTAAAAATTTCACTCTTTCTTCTATATGTATTTATTGGCATTCTGGTTTAGAGTTTTTAAAAATTTATATTATTTTATTTTATTACATAGCTATGAATTCATGAATTTCTATTTCATTTAATGAATTTCAATCCATGTCTATAATTTTGTATTTTAATTATTAAAATTTCTGATTTTAATTTGATAATTAAAAGTGTCACTGGGAACTACCTCAAGCTAGTTTCATTGTCTTTTGACATTTTTATACTTATGGGATTTATAGTGTAGAATGGATTTAGAAAATAATTTCTGGGCACTAGGTGGGCTATTTTTATTGTTACTGTTCACAGGCTGGTCACAGTAGACATATGTACAAATATCACCAGCATTCCTTTACATCAACAACAGTCAACCTGAGAGCCAAACCAGAAAGGCAATCTCATTTACAATTGTCACAAAAAGAATAAAATACCTAGGAATACAGTTAACCAGAGAGGTGAAAGATCACTACAATGAAAATTACAAAACACTGTTTAAAGAAATCAGAGAAGACACAAACGGATGGAAAAAATGTCTCATGCTCATGGATAAGAAGAGTCAATATCATTAAAATGGCCATACTGCTCAAAGTAATTTTATAGATTCAATACTATTCCTATCAAACTACCAATGATATACTTCACAGAACTAAAAAAAAAAAAAAGAAAGAAAAAGAAAGAAATAAAAATTCCTATGGAACATAAAAAGAGCCTGAATTTGCAATTGTAAGCACAAACAAAGCTGGAGGCATCACATTACCCAACTTCAAACTATACTGCAGGGCTACAGTAACCAAAACAGCATGGTACTGGTACAAAAACAGGCACATAGAAATAGAACAATGGAACAAAATAGAGAGCTCAGAAATAAGATCACAAACCTACAACCACCTGATCTTCTACAACACTTACAAAAAGAAGCAATGGGTAAAAGACATCCTATTCTATAAATGGTGTTGGGATAACTGGCTAGCCATACGCAGAAGACCAAAGCTGGACCTTTTCTTACACCATATATAAAAATCAATGCAAGAAGGATTAAAGACATAAATGTAAAATTCAAAACTATAAAATCTCTGGAAGACAACCTAGTCAGTACCATCTGAAACATGGGAATCGGCAAAAGTTTCATGACAAAGACACTTAAAGCAATCACAATGAAAGTAAAAACTGACAAGTGAGATCTAATTAAACTTAAGAGCTTCTGCACAGCAAAAAAAAAAACAAAACAAAACAAAAAAAACTATCAGCAGAGTGAACAGACAGCTTACAGAATGGAAGACAATTTTTGCAAACTATGCATCTGACAAAGGTCTAATATCCAGCATCTATAAGGAACTTAAACAAATGTACAAGAGAAAAAGAACCCGTTAAAAAGTGGGCAAAGGACATGAATACTTTTCAAAAAAGACATACATGTGGTCAAGAAGCATATGAAAAAAAGGCTCACTATCACTCATCATTGGAGAAATACAAATCAAAACTACAATGAGATACCATCTCACACCAGTCAGAATGGCTATTACTAAAAACTCAAAAAAAAAAAAAAAAAAAAAAAAACAGATGATGGTGAGGTTACTGACAAAAGGGAACACTTATACACTGAATGGCGGGAGTGTAAATTAGTTTAACTATTCTGGAAAGCAGTATGGCAATTCCTCAAAGAGCTAAAAGCGGAACTACCATTCAACTCAGCAATCCATTACTGGGTATATACCCAGAGGAACATTAATCTTTCTACCATAAAGACGCTTGCAGGCGAATGTTCATTGAAGCACTATTCATAGCAGAAAAGACATGGAATCAACCTAAATGCCCATCAATGACAGATTGCATAAGGAAAATACGGTCTGTATACACAATGGGATACTATGCAGTCATACAAAATGAATGAGATCATGTGTTTTGTGAGAACATGGATGGAGCTGCAGGCTATTATCCTCAGCAAACTAATGCTGGAATAGAAAACCAAACATGACATGTTCTCACTTGTAAGTGGGAGGTAAATTATGAGAACTTATGAACACAAAGAAGGAAACAACAGACATTGGGGTCTTCTTGAGGGTGGAGGTGGGAGGAGGGAGAGGAGCAAAAAGTTAACTGTTGGGTACTGGGCTTCATTCCTGGGTGATGAAATAATCTGTACAGCAAACCCCATGACATGAGTTTACCTATGTAACAAACCTAAACATATATCTCTGAATCTAAAATAAAAGTTTAAAAAAATGGCTATACTGCCCAAAGCAATTTATAGATTCATTGTTATCCCTATTAAACTACCAATGCCACATTTTGTCACAGAATTAGAAAATAAAACTTTCTAAAATTCATAGGAAAACATTCTAAATTCATATGAAAACAAAAAAAAAAATACTTTTTTACCATACTTAGCAAAAAGAACAGAGTTGGAGCATTCCCCAACTTAAAACTATACTACAAGTTTACAGTAACCAAAACAACATGGTACTGGTACATAAAGAGAGACATAGACCAATGGGACAGAATAGAGAACCCAGATAATAATACCATACACCTGTGACCATTTGATCTTTGTCAAAGTCAACAAAAACAAGCAAAGAGGAAAAGATGTCCTAGTCAATAAATGCTGCTGGAAAAAGTGGCTAGCCACATGCAGAAGACTGAAACTGGCTGTCTTCCTTACACCACATACAAAAAATGACCCAAAATGGACTAAACACTTAAATGTAAAACCCAAAACTATAAAAATTCTGGAATACAAATTACGAAACAGCATTCTGGCCAAAGCCCCTGGCAAAGATTTCATGAAGAAGTTGCCAAAAGCAATTGCTACAAAAGCAAATATTGACATATGGGATCTTATTAAACTAAAGAGTTTCTGTACAGTAAAAGAAAGTATCAACAGAGTAAACAGAGGACTTACAGAATGGGAGAAAATATTTGCAAACTAAGCATTTGACAAAATTATAATATTCAGAATCTATAAGGAACCAATTAAGAAGCAGAAGACAACCCCATTAAAACGTAGGCAAAGGACATGAACAGACAAATTTTCAAAAGACCTACAAGCAGCCAACAAGCATACGAGAAAATGTTTTATATCACAGGTCATTAGAGAAATGCAAATCAAAACCACAGTGAGATACTATTTCACACCAGGCAGAATTGCTTCTATCAAAAAGCCAAAAAAAAAAAAAAAATCCTGGCAAGGTTGTGGAGAAAGTTTATACACTGTTGGTGGGAATATAAACTAACTCAATCAATGTGAAACCAGTGTGGTGACTTTTCAAAGAACTTAAAACAGAATTGCCATTTGACCCAGAAATCCCATTACTGGGTGTATACTCAAAGGAAAATAAATCATTCTGCCCCAAGGACACATGCACATGTATTTTCATCGCAGAAATATTCACCACAGTGAAGACATGAACTCAATCTACATCCCCATCAACTGTAGACTGGATAAAGAAAATGTAGTAGATATGTACCATAGACTAGTATGCAGCCTTAGAAAGAATAAGATCATGTTCTCTGCAGCAACGTGAATACAGCTGGAGGTCATTATCCTAAGTGAACTAGCACAGGAACAGAAAACCAAAGCTAGCATCTTCTCACTTATAAGTGGTAGCTACACATTCAGAACAAATGGACACAAAGCAGGGAACAACAGACACTGGAGTCTATTTGAGAGTGGAAGGTGGGAGGAAAGAGCATTGGGTACTGGGCTTGTTAGTTGGGTGATGAAATAATCTGGACATCCAAACCCCCATGACACACAATTTACCTATATAAAAAAGCCGCATATGTTCCTGTGAACATGAAATATGAGTTAAATAAAAGTAAACGTTAAAATTAAAAATATTTTGTAGTGTAATAGAGAATCCTTCCCAACCAGAAGTTTTGCAAATCTTGCCTGTAAACATTCAGGTCTCCTGTCTCATTACATCTATATACTTTCTTATGTGATGCGGGGAAATTAAAAGATACGTCATTTATAAATAGTGTTTGTTCGTTGTTTGACTAATATTCAATAAAGATGTATGCATAGAGAAAATCTACATACATTTACAAAAAGTGGTATGTTGCACATAAAATTTTGAAACCTGCTTATATTTTTCATGTCAAAAATGTAATTTTAATGGACAGATATGATAACCTGGAATTAATTTTAGGTATAATGTCCACTAAGCTTCTTTCTTTATTATTTTGTAGGAGTTTAAAATTTCACATAAACTAGATGGTGACATGCTGTATGGTATATGTTTAAAGATAAATAAATATAAATATATGTACCAGATGGAATATATTATTATGATGTATTTTACATAGGTTGAGAGTTGAAACTCTTTCCTGAAAAATTGATTTTGTTTGTGACTTTCAATAAACTTTGTTTAGAGGGTATATGAGTGGGTCCAATCAAAAATAATTCTGTTATCCACAAAGCTTAGAGTAGTTATTGACTTACACAAATTTTATGTGCTTTCTTTTTTTTTTTTTTTTTTTTTTGAGACGGAGTCTCGCTCTGTCCCCAGGCTGGAGTGCAGTGGCCGGATCTCGGCTGGTTTTAAGTTCCCCTATTCAAGCAGGCATGTTACAAAGTCTAGTGGGTAAACTCATGTTCTATTACGTGTACACAGATTATAATTAAGTTTCCTCAAAGCAATCAGAAATCTATCCATGAATAGAGCTCAGTAAATATTCAGTAAATATTAATATAAAAGCCAATATTCTTGGTGCCAATGATATAACAGTTTCCCAAACAGAATAAAATTGCTGTCCACATGGTGGTTATATTGTTTTTGTAATAAAATATGTAAATTTTTACATGCTAGAAGGTGGTAAATATTTTGGAGACACATTTAGAAGGTAAAGTTTGAAAGTCGAGGTTGTTATAATTTTAAATAGAACAGATGGAAAAGACTTAACTGAGAAAGTGACTTTGAAGAACAGATTTGAAGAAGGTGAACAGTTAAGTCATAAAAGTATTTTGAGGAATGAGTATCTGTGATCAGTAGGGACAAAAGCTCACAAGCATGTTTAGCATGCTGAAGGAGCAGGAAAGAAGGCAATGGGGGATAAGTGTAATTCAAAAGCAGGAGAACAGATGAGGTCACAGAGAAAATTGTGGGGAGTCAGGGAGGTGGCAGTTCATAAAGGGCCATACAGTGTATTGTAAAGCTTAGCTCTTTCTCTGAGTGAGATGACAAATCATTCAAAGGTTTAGAGTGAAAAGCTGATATGATCTGTTTTTAATTTTAAAAAGATCATTTTCCCTGTTGTTTTGATCATATAATTGAAGAAAAGATGTGAGGGGCCAGGACTGTAATTATGGAGCCCAATTAACTAGATAGAGGGATAATCCAGGCAAGAGATAATGATGGCTTCGACTGTGGTGGTCCCAATAAAGGTTGTAAGAGGGAGCCATGTTCTTCATATATTTTGAAGGTAGAACCATCAAAGGTTGTTGATGGACTGGATGTAGTGGTCAGCTAAATTAATGTCATGGGTGTTTAATATATGCAGTTGCATATGGCTCCACATTAATAAGGATCCTATACTTGATTTAGTGCTTTGTTTTTCCATCTTTAAATGTATGATAATTTTAACTTCTGACTTGTATCTTCCATCTATTTGATGGAACAATGGATCATGTTCATGATCAGAGGAGATAAGCACAATATGCCTGCCTACCTTCATTCCTTCCTGCTTCATTCACAGAAAGTTGTCAAGATTAGTCATAAACACGTAATTCCCATAGTTGCACTATGTGTGGGAGTTCAATGATACTCAGAGACACTGGATTCCATATCACACTACCTTGTACTCTCTTTGAGTCTTGCTGAATTCCAAAAAATAATGGGTCCACTGGAATGTGTGCTCATATTCCATATTGACACATCAATAATTTAGTAAATGAGGACACTGAAAACCCTGTGAGGTTATGCTTTCCTTTCCAATAAGAACTTGCTTTGAATGCAGAAGCAGTGGTGTTCTAAGAAACAAAACTAACACGGAATTCTATTGTATCCCTTCTTACTCATGTCACTTTCCTCTATTAGCCAACCATATATGCTGATAATCATGAGATAGGAAGAATGGGAAAGATGGGACATCCACATTTCCTCTCCATTTAGTCCTTCCTTATTCCTCAGTGAACTGAAGACAGGATTAGTAAAATATATTGTAGACCAAGAAGTAATTAAAAACAGTTGAGTTGTTTTGTGTAGTGTTTCCTCCATTTTAATAAAAACAAATTAACAAAACAAAATAAAAAGCATGAGATTATTATGATGGGTGTAATCCTGGAGGAAAGTAAAATTTTGGAGATTTACAGGGAAGAAATGTGCTTATGTGATGGTTGGCTGGTCAAGAATAAATATAATCTACTTCACAAAGTGGTAGATTTGGCCTTTGAAAGGAGAATAAATATGATAAGACTTCAAAATTACATAAAAAATGGGATTACAAGATAAAAATAAAAGTAATAAACTTTACTTCACAACATAACCTCCATCAAGGTCAGCACACTTTTGTAAGCAGTGATATGAATATTGTTCATATCAAAATCATATGATTCATATCAGGTGACATAGTAAGAAAGGATATATTAGAATTCCTTGTTAGTTTTGTTTCTTAAAACATCACTGCTTCTGCAGCCATTTAGTCCATCCCTAAAGAACTAAGGGTCCTGAGAACTTAACCATGTCAATGCAGTCTTTTTTACATTATTAACATTAAAAAAAGATACCCTTTTTTTTTTAAGATTAGGAAACAAAAACAAGTTAAAAGAAACTAAATCACGACTATAAGATAGATAGATGCAGGTTGATTTCCAATAAAATTCTCACAAAATTGTGCTTGTTTGATGACAGAAATGAGCAGGAACATTGTCATGATGGAGAAGGAGTCTCTAGTGAAGGTTTCCGATAAAGCTTTGGCCAACTTACTCAAAACACTCTCTAATAAAGAAGATGTTATCATTCTTATGGCCATCCAGAAAGTCAACAATCAAAATGCCTTGAGCATCCTAAAAAATATTTTGCCATGACTTATGCCTTTGGCAGATCTGCTTTTGCTTTGACTGAAATGCTTCCACCTCCTGGTAGCCACTGCTTTGATTGTGCTTTCTCTTCAGGATCGTACTGGTAAAGCCATGTTTCATCTCTTGTTACAATTTTTTAGAGAAATGCTTCAGCATCTTGATTCAATTTTTAAAATTTTCCCTTGATAGCTCCTATTGTGTCTGCAGCTCAAGTGGCATAAGTGTTTTGGTACCTATTGAGTGGAAAATTCGCTCGGCTTTAATTTTTCAGTCAGAATTACGTGAACTGAATTGAGATGTCCATGATGTTGTCTATTTTTTCTGCTGCTAATAGTTGGTCCTTTTTAATTAGGAAATGAACAAGATTTTTTTTTTCTCACAAATTGATGTGAATGGTCTGCTGCCACAGGCTCCAACCTCAATATTCTTTGTCCCTTCTTAAAATGAGCTTTTCATTTGTAAACTAATGACTTATTTAAGGTATTGTCGCCTGAACATTTTATAAGGCATCATTGATTTCACCACTTTTCCACCCAAGCTTCATCATCAATTTGATGTTTGTTCTTGCTTCAATTTTAGCAGAATTCATATTGCTCTGAAGGGGATCTATTCAAACTGGTATCTTACCCTTCTTAATGCCTCAACCTAGACCCTATTCAGACATGTTATAATAACTTAGTATGAGTTTATCTTGGTGTAAACATTTGGAATCCTTGCATTGTTTTTTCATAATACACATTATTCATGAGCGTTTTGAAGTCCTCTCATTGTTCATCTATAGCAAGGGGAAGGCAAAGAGATATATATATAGATCTTGGTAGATATGCTCACATGAAAATAGCTTGTAGAAGTTATCTTCTGATTAATTATTTTCTCAGTTAAAAAGTTAGCAAGTTCAATTTTCACAAATGGGAATGAGACAAAGGAGAGGAAGGGGAAGGAGAGGAATGGGAAGATTTCAGTCTTATGGTCAACTTATCAGAAAAGTCTTCTATGAGTCCTTATAATATTTTTACAATTTTAGCACCATCTTCATCTTTTTATAACTTTAAAATTTATTTGTATGTTTCATTTTACAATTGATTCAAGTCTGTTTCTCCTAGTAGGTTGTAAGCCTTGTGAGAGTGGAGATCATGACATCTTACCAATTGCTGTGCCTAGCACAGTGTTTTGAACATATTAGAAAATAAATACACAACTATTGAATCAAATAATTTGTGAGACATGTGTTGCTGTTTGAAATCTTAATTTTAAGCCACTTTATTGAGATGTGTAAGAGCTGTACATATTTAATTTATACAACTTGATGAGTGTGGAGATAATTATACACCCAACAAACCACCACCATAATCAATGCCATAAGCAAGTTCATCACTTTCTTAAGTTTCCTTCTGCCCTCTTTATTATTATTGTTATAATTATTATTTTTATGATAACACAAGATCTAAAAACTATTTCAATGTGTGAGTAAAATAGTAGATGAATTATAAGAGATAATTGACTTAAGTTTTGAAATTCATGCTTGTTAGGATGTCCAATTCTTTCCACAAAATTTTGTAAAGTTTATGCATTCGTATAATCGTGTTTAGATTTTTGTTTCTCAAAAAATGAATAGTGATTCTGAGGTCTCAAATCCCAGAAGTATTTTGTTTCCTTCACTTTATTCCAACACAGACTAATCATTAACTTAGTGACCACACTCCCATTAGAATTTTCTTGTTGGTCATTTATCTTGTAAGTTATAGCCTCCTGACTAATTGTTGACCCAATATCTCACCCTGCTTTTTGACTGGTCTATTAGACTCCAGCTTCAAATTCCAAACCTCGGTTGTCTCTGTTTTCTTGTAATATTTTCTCAAGAGTTTTCGCAAATGCAAACACTCTGTTTTACACACCTAATAAATGTTGTAACATTTAGAGTCTGTAGGTGAGGTTTATCTATTTGTTTCATTGTATTGTATCTCATATCAATATCAAACAATATGAATTTCTCATATTCCCCTCTATCTTTAAAAAACAAGCTTAAGTTTCTGTTGTAACAATATGTACATATTTAATGAATACAACTGGATGAGTTGGGAAATAAGAATATATCCATGCAACTATCACCAAAATTTATGCCAGAAAATTTTGTATCTCCAAAAAATTTCTCCTACTCTCTTTATTTTTGGTGATAACAATATGTAATATAAGATTTCTTTTCTTAACAAAGTTTAAAAATGTACAGTACAAATTTTTAACCATATTCACATTGTTGTACATTAATTCTCCAGGCATTATTCATCTTATATAACTGAAACTGTGTATCCCTGGGCCAACATTTCCACATTTTGACATTTCTCCCTCCCCCAAGCCAGACAACCACCATTCCATTCTCAGCGCCTGTGAATTGGACTATTTTATATTCCACATATAAGTCAAATAATACATTATTGGCTTTACTGTGTCTGGCTTATTTCATTTAGTATGATGTCCAAGCAGGTTTATTCACGTTGTTGCAAATGTCAGGATTTCCTTTTTTTCTTTATCCATTCTTTGACAAACATTTGATTTATTTGTGTATTTTAGTTATTCTGAATAATGTTGCACTAAATGTGGGAGTGCATATATCTCTCTGAGATAGCGATTTCATTTCCTTTGCATATGTACCAAGTATTGACATTGCTGTTTCATTTAGTAGTGACATTTTTTAATTTTTTTGAGGAATCCCCGTACTGTTTTCTATAATGGCTGTACCAGTTTACATTCCAACCAATGGTGCACAGATAAAATATTTGGAAACCAAATATCTGATAAGGAGTTAATATTCAAAATAGTCTACAACTCAATAACAAAAATGTAATCCAATTTAAATATGGGCAAAGAAACTGATTAGACCTTTGTTTAAAGAAGACATATAAATGGCCAGCAGGTATATGAAAAGGTGATCAACATCACTAACAATCAATGAAATGCAAACCAAAATCACAATGAGTTATCGTCTCATACATGTGAGAATGGCTATTATCAAAATGACAAAAAAATCAATATTAATTCTTCCAATCCATGAAGACAACATGTTTTTCCATCTATTTCTGTCTACTCTAATTTGTCAATGTCTAATAGTTTTCAGTATACAGATTTTTCACCTCCTCAGTTTAGTTTATTTCTAAGTTTTTTAAATCCTTTTGGTGGTATTGTAAATGTTTCCTTAATTTCAGTTTTAGGTAATTAATTCCTAGTGTATAGAAATGCAATTGCCTTTTTGTATACTGAGTTTGCATTCTGCAGCGTGTCTGCATTCATTTACCAGTTATAACAGCTCTTTTGTGAAGCCTTTGGAGTTTTCTACATGATCTATAGTACCATGCAGTCTGAAAACATAGATAATTTTCCTTCTTCCTTTTCTATTTGAATGACATTTATTTCTTTCTCTTGCTTCATTCTCTGGATAGAATTTCTAATACCATGGCAAATAGAAATAGCGAGTGGACATCTTTGTCTTGCTCCAGATCTTATAGAACACACTTTCAGCTTTTTTTTTCTTTTTTTTCTTTTTACCATTGAATATTATGTTAGCAGAAGCATTACAAGTAAGTTATACCTATTTTGTTGAGAGTTTTTATTATGAAAGGATGTAGAATTTTGTCAAATGGTTTTTCTGCATCTATTTAAATGATCATGTGATTTTCATCTTTTATTCTGCTCATGCGGTGTATCTCATTGATTGATTTGCATATGTTGAATCATCCTTGCATCCCACTTTATCATGGTGTGTGATTGCATTAATATATTGTTGAATTTGGTTGCAGGTACTTTGTTGAAGATTTTGGCATCAATTTTCTTCAAGGATATTTGACTATAGATTCTTTTTTTTCTTCTCCTTCTCCTTCTCCTTCCCTCCTTCCATATCCTCTTTTTTTTTTTTTTTTTTTTTTGAAGTGGAGTTTCACTCTTGTTGCCCAGGCCGGAGCACGATCTCAGCTCACCCCAACCTCCACCTCTCAGATTCAGGTGATTCTCCTTTCTCAGCCCCCGAGTAGCTGGGATTACAGGTATGTGCCACCACACTCGGCTAATTTTGTATTTTTAGTAGAGACGGGGTCTCTCCATCTTGGCCAGGCTGGTCTCAAACTCCCGACCTCAGATGACCTGCCTGCCTTGGCCTCCCAAAGTACTGGAATTACAGGTGTGAGCCACTGTGCCAGGCCCTATAGATTCATTTTCTTGCGATATCTTTGTCTGGCTTTATATCAGGGGGATGCTAGCCTCATTAAAGCAGGTTAGAAAGAATCTCTCTTCTATTTCGGGAAAAGTTTAAGAAGGACTGGTATTAATTCTTCTCTAAATGTTTGAGATAATTCATCCAAGAAATCATCTGGCCCTGGATACTTCTTTGTTTAGAACTTTTTAATCTCTAATTAAATTTCCTCATTTTGTATTGGTCTGTTTGGGCTTCCCAACTGAATCTTGGTATGGTATATGTTTCTAGAAATTTATTCACTTTTTCCCGGTTGTTCAATATTTTGGTGTGTAGTTTTTGATAATATTCCTTACGATCTGTTTGTGTGCTTATGATCTATGTGTCATATTTTTTATCATCTGTTGTTTATGATCTGTTTGTAATATATATCTTCCATTTATCATTTTATTTATTTTTATCTTCTGTGTTTTTTTAGTTTAGCTAAGTGTTTGCCAATTTTGTTGATCTTAGAAACAAATTCTTAATTTCATTGACTTTTTTGCTATTTTTAGATGTATTTATTTCAATTATTGGTACTCTAATCTTTATTTCCTTTCTTTCTTCTAGTTTTGGGATCAGATTGTGCTTTTCTAATTTCTGGAAGTGCAATATTGGGTTTTTTTATTTATGTAATTTCTTTTTTAATGTAGGCATTTATCAGTAAAAATATTCCTCTTAGTACTTTATTTGTTAATTTCTATCAATTTTTGTATATTTCTTTTCACACTTTTTAAGATGTTTTCTAATTTTTCTATTGATTCTCTCTTTGACCTATTGATTGCTGAAAGGTGTCTTGTTTGATCTCCATGTTTATAATATTTTACATTTTTCTTTTGTTATTGATTTCTAATTTCATTCCATTGTGGTTGGAAAAGAAACTTCACATTGTTGTAATTATTCGTTTATTTATCAAGCTTTTTGTGCAACTTATCATATGATCTGTTAGTCGGAATGTTCTATGTGCAATTAAGAACAATATGTATTCTGTTACTGTTGTGTAGAATGTTCTGTATACGTTTCTTAGGCCTATTTTATTTAGAATATTTTTCTAGTTCACTATTTCCTTGCTGATTTTCTGTCTGGAATATGTGTCCATTGTTGTAAATGTAGTGTTGAAGTCTCCTACTATCACCATATTGCTATCTACTTCCCTTCTCCAATCTTGCTTTACATATTAAAATACACTAATGTTGGATATATACATATATATCCACCACTACATATATATCCAACACTAATGTTGGATATATACATATCCAACATTATGTAAAGCAAGAATTTTCTTATGTAAATCAATAATTATAAATAATGTAAAGCAATAGTTATATGTAATTGTATGTATGTATGTACATACTTATATGTATGTACATTTGACAATTTAATTATAATGTGGGTTGGTATAGATCTTTTTAGACTCTACCTATTAGGGTCCTTTGGGGCTTCATTCATACTTATGTATATACATACATATATGTAAAGTAATATATGTAAATCAATAATTATAAATAAATATATATCATATTGTATGTTATAGCTTCCTTACAAATGGATTTTTTAAATCATTGTATAATAATCTGTGTCTCTGGAGACAGTTTTTGGTGTGAGGTATATTTTATCTGATATAAGTATGGTCACTTCTGTCTTTTTTGGTGACCATTCTCTTGGAATATATTTTTGTATCTCATCTCTTTTAATCTATATATGTCTTTAAATCCAAGGGAATATGTTGCAGGCAAAGAAAAATTATTTGATATTTTAAAAAATCTATTTGGGCACTCTATATATTTGATTGGTAAGTTTAATCCATTAGCATTTAATTATTCATAGGTAAGGACTTATAATTGTCGTTTGTAAGTTATATTCTGTTTTATAGTTTTTTAGTTCCTGCTTTGCTCTCTTGCTAACCCCCTTTTTGATTTGAGAATTTTTGTGGTAATGTATTTTGATTCTTTTTCTCTTTTTTTGGTATCCACTTTTAGTTTTTTTCATTGTAGTTACTATGAGACTTACATAAAAATTTCTTATAGCTCTAAAGGTCTATTTAGATCTGATAACAGATAACCTGTTAACTTCAATTGCATACAAAAGTCTATATTTTTCCTCTCCCCCCACACTTTGTGTTTCTGATGTCAGATTTACTTCTTTTTGTATTGTATCCATTAACTAATTTATGAAAGTTATGACTCTCCCTTGTGTTTTTGTCTTTTAAATTTTACACTAAATTTAAAGGTGACTTACACAGCACCACTACGGTACTACATTATTCTGTATTTATTTATATATTACTTTTGCCACTGAGATTTATACTTTTATATGCTTTTGTGTTACTGTTTAACATTCTTTTCTTTCAACATGAAGAACTCTCTTTAGCACTCTTGTAAGGTAGGTCTAGTTTTTGCTTGTTTCGGGGACATTTTTATCTCCTTTATTTTTAAAGAACAGTTTTTTTAAATATAGTATCCTTATTTGGCAGGTTTTTTTTTTCTTTCAATATTTTGCGTCCGTCATCCCATGCTCTCCTGGCCTGCAAGATTTATGTTGAGAAATCAGCTGACAGTAGTACAGCTGTTCCCTAGAATGAAAGAGCCACTTTTCACTTGCTGCTTTTGAAATTCCCTCTTTGTATTTGACATTTGACAATTTAATTATAATGCGTCTTGGTATAGACCTTTTTAGGCTCAACCTATTTGGGTCCTTTGGGGCCTCATGATTTTCGAAGTCTATTTTCCTCCCCAGATTTGGAAAGTATTCAGCAAACATTTCTCCAAGTAAACATTCTATCTTTTTTTTTTTTTTTAAATATTACTGTGACTCTCATAATGTTTATTTGGTTCACTTAATGATATTCCAGATGTCTCATAGCCCACTTCATTTTTAAACATTTTTTTTCTGATATTTGACTGGATAATTTCAAAGGACCTGTCTTCAAGCTCGTTGATTCTTCCTTCTTCAGAATTAAGTCTGCTGTAGGAGCTTTCTATTGGATTTTTCACCTCATCTGCTGTATTGTTCAGCTCCAGAATTTCTGTTCTCTTTTTAATAATTTTGACCTCATTATTGAATTTTCCATTTTGTTTATGTATTGTCCTTCAGGCATTAGTTATCTGTGTTCTTCTGCAGCTCACTAGGCTTCTTTAAGATTATTAGTTTGCAGTCATTGCCAGACAGTTCGTGGACCTTTGTTTTTCAGGGTTGGTTAGCAGTACTTTACATCATTCTTTGGTAGTGTCTTTTTTATGATTTTTATGACCTTTCTATCCTTGTATTCATATGTACACATTTTAAGAACAGTAACCTCTTTCAGTCTTCACAGATTAGATTTGGCAGGGAAAACCCCTCACTAGTCAGTCTGTCCAGAAATTCTAGGTAGGGCTGGTAAGTAATCTGGGGTCTATGGTTGAGTGGACAGGTGAGCCTGATGATAGAAATTGAGAACAATCAGGCCTTGTGCCATAACTGTCTGTGTGTAGGCCTCATGCTAGGGTCCATGGATTGCCTGAGTTTAGATCACCCGTTCGTGGATGGGTGACCCTGACTGCTGGATCTGCAGTCTAATGGGTCTGCTCCTAGGGTTTGCTGTTGAGTGGATCTGGTGCTGGGATCTGCATGTGGATTTGGTTCTGAGGTCTACAGTCACACGTACCTAATGCTAGTGTCTATGCTTAAGCTGATCTGGTGACAGAGTTTATTCACTGTACTTTGGAGCCATAGCCCATGGGCAAAGTGGCCTGGTTCTAAAATCCACAGCCAAGTTGAATGCTAACTTTATTATTATTTTTATTCTTGGGATAACTTGTGGGCCAAGGGAATCTCTCAGCACTGTGCTATTTGGGCTGGTTTGTGAGCTTTAGGAAGATGATATGGTTTGGCTGTGTCTCCATCCAAATCTAAACTTGAATTGTATCTCCCACAATTCCCATGTGTTGTGGGAGGGACCCAGAGGGAGGTGCTTGAATCATGGGGCCAGTCTTTCCTGTGCTATTTTTGTGAGAGTGAATAAGTCTCAGGAAATCTGATTGGTTTATCATGGGTTTCTGGTTTTGCTTCCTTATTTTCTCTTGCTGCTGTCACGTAAAAAGTGCCTTTCATCTCCTGCCATGATTGTGAGGCCTCCCCAGCCATGTGGAACTGTAAGTCCAATTAAACCTCTGTTTCTTTACAGTCTCAGGCACGTCTTTATCAGCACTGTGAAAAAGGACTAAATGATAAATTGGTACCAGTAAAGTGGGGAACTGCTACAAAGATACAGGAAAATGTGGAAGTGACTTTGGAACTGCATAACAGGCATCAATTGTAACAGTTTGAAGGGCTCAGAAGAAGACAGGAAAATGTTGAAAAGTTTGGAGCTTCCTATAAACTTGTTGAATGGCTTTGTCCAAAATACATATAGTGATATGGACAATAAAATCCAGGCTGAGATGGTCTCAGATGGAGATGAGGAACTTTTTGGGAACTGGAGCAAAGATGACTCTTGTTATGTTTTAGCAAAGCGACTAGCAGCATTTTGCCCCTATCCTAGAGATTTGTGGAACTCCGAACGTGAGAGAGATGATTTAGGGTATCTGGCAGAAGAAATTTCTAAGTAGCAAAGCATTCAAGAGGTGACTTGGGTGCCATTAAAGGCATTCAGTTTTATAAGGGAAGTAGAGCATAAAACTTAGGAAAATTTGCAGCCTGACAATGCAATAGAAAAGAAAAACCCATTTTCTGGGTAAAAATTCAAGCCTGCTACAGAAATTTAAGCCTACTGCAGAAATGTGCATGAGTAGCAAGGAGCCTAATGTTAATCCCCAAGGCCATGGGGAAAATGTCTCTGGGCCATATCAGAGACCTTCGCAGCAGCCCCTCCCATCACAGGCCTAGAGGACCAGGAGGAAAAAGTGGTTTTGTGGGCTGGGTTCAGGGTCCCTGTGTTGTGTGCAGCCCAGGTACTTGGTGCCCTGTGTCCCAGTTGCTCCAGCTGTGGATGAAAGGGGCCAACATACTGCTCTGGCTGTGGCTTCAGAGGCTTGAAGTCCCAAGACTTGACAGTTTCCATGTGTTGTTCAAACTGCGGGTGCACAGAAGTCAATAACTGAGGTTTGGGAACATCCACCTAGATTTCAGAAGATGTATGCACCAGACCCACTCAACAGCAAAGTTTGCTGCAGGGCCTGGGCCCTCATGGTGACCTCTGCTAAGGCAGTGAAGAAAGGAGATCTGGGGTTGGGGCCCCCACACAGAGTCCCTACTGAGGCACTTCCTAGTGGAGCTGTGAGAAGAAGGTCACTATCCTCCAGACCCCAGAAAGGTAGAGCCATTAAAAACTTGCACCATGCACCTGGAAAAGCCACAGACTCTCAATGCTAGCCCATGAAAGCATCTGGGAGGAAGACTGTACCCTACAAAGCCACAGGGGTGGAGCTGCCCAAGACCATGGGAACCTAATTCTTTCATCAGCATGACCTGGATGTGAGACCTGGAGTCAAAGGAGATCATTTTGGAATTTTAAAATTTTACTCCCCTACTGGATTTCGGACTTGCGTGGGCCTTGTAACCCCTTTGTTCTGGCCAATTTCTCCCATTTGGGATGGTTGTATTTATCTAATACCTGCACCCTCATTCTATCTAGGAAGTAACTAGCTCGTTTTTGATTTTAAAGGCTCACAGGCAGAATGGACTTGCCTTGTCTCAGATCTGACTTTGGACTGTGGACTTTTGGGTTAATACTGAAACGAGTTAAGACTTTGGGGGACTATTGGGAAGGCATGATTGGTTTTGAAATGTGAAGACATGAGATTTGGAGGGGCCAGAGGTGGAAAGATATGGTTTGGCTGTGTCCCCACCCAAATCTCAACTTGAAATGTATATCCCAGAATTGTGTTGTGGGATGGACCTAGGGCAAGTTAATTTAATCCTGGGGCCCAGTCTTTTCTGTGCTATTCTCATGATAGTGAATAAGTTTCATGAGATCTGATGGCTTTATCAGGGGTTTCTCTTTTGCTTCTTCATCATTTTCTCTTGCCACTGCCATATAAGAAGTGTCTTTCACTTCCCACCATGATTGTGAGGTCTCCCCAGCCATGTGGAGCAATAAGTCCAATAAACCTCTTTTTCTTCCCATTCTCAGGTATGTCTTTATCAGCAGCATGAAAATGGACTAATTCAGAAGATAATGTTGTTTATGGATGGTTGTTAAATCAGTGTTTCTGTAGGAAGATGAAGACAAGA
Source organism: Theropithecus gelada (assembly GCF_003255815.1). Classification (NCBI taxonomy): domain Eukaryota; kingdom Metazoa; phylum Chordata; class Mammalia; order Primates; family Cercopithecidae; genus Theropithecus; species Theropithecus gelada. The sequence continues at coordinate 8,774,212 of NC_037669.1, read as the reverse complement.
ATCTCCTATTCCACCATCTTTCTTATATCATTCCTAAAATGGTAACTGTATTAGTATTTCTGTATTTTTTTTCCATTCAGGTATTCAAAATAATTAGAGAGTCATTATATACTTCATTTAAGCATGACATTCATTCTTACTGGTCTCTAGAAGGAACTTGATTAATTGTGGGAGTCCTTCTTTCACATCTTAATACATGTTCTATGAAGAAATCTCGTCTTCCTCCAGAAAAAAGTTATTAAACTCACCTACCCATACTTTAGTATGCTATTTTATTTTTAACTTTAGCAGTCTCTGTGTGAAGTTGTTGCTACATGTTGTAAGAATCTAATCTCATTTTTGATGAAGCCAGGGACTGTGTGAAAATTCTTTACCTGTTACAGATTGTGAGTGTGGCTTCTTTGTTCCTTGGTGTCATGTACTTCTTTGTGTTATGCCACGAGCTTTGTTAAATTGTTTTTAACATTCTTTTGGTAATTGAAAAAAAATCTTCTTTAATTTGGGTTATTTTGCCAAATGCTCTAGAAACTCATCATCCTTTTATATAAGCTGAAATATGAAGACACATTTCCTAAAACCGTTACAGTTTTCCACTAAAAGAAAAGTTAGCTTGCATGTAAAGAACACTTAATTGGTGTTCTTTAATTCACCTCAGGCAGGAATATATACATAGCACTTGATACATAATGGAACATTTCCCTCGGTGTCTCTATTCAATATCTCATGGGGAAAACCATAGTCTTTGGTTAATCTCGCTAGAATGGCTTAACTTTGGAGATTGTTCACAGGTTCACAGTGCTGTTCTTGAGATGGTTTGATTACATTTTTTTTTTATTCCTTATCCCAATAGAGCCTAGAAAACAAATTTAATGTTGTCAATAAAGTTTCAACTATTTAGTATATACAAACTCAAATACATAAAATCGAGTTATCTCATGTTTTTTGCTAACAATTCATAAACATGTAAAAAATATTTTTAGAAAATAAATTTCTACTTAATAGTAGAAGAAACCAAACTTTTTCCTTCTGAAATCAGAGGCTAGGATTTCCTTTCTAAATAGGAAAACACTTTATTTGCCACATGGTTCTATATTAATCCTACCACCTGCTGTATATCCAAAGGAGACTCCATTCAGCCTTTTTTATTACAATTCTGAACATAAAGAATAAATGTGCCAGAAAGAAGTTGGAAAGTAAATAACAGAAGGCTTCATTGGAAATATAATACTTGCAAATTTAGGCATGAAATCTTTAGGGACATTAATGAGGATAGTGGGACTAAATATCCCTCTGTTTCACTAAATCTACGTTTATATATAACTGCACAGTCAAGACTGAAATATCTGACCTTAACTGACTCCATTATATTATTTAATTTAATTCCATGTAATACTGTATCCTCCTTTGTTAAATGATAAAGTGATTCTTTCAAAAGCCAGCTGTGTATAAGTGTGTGCATACACGTGTATGTGGTAAAAACCAATGTTAACAGCTGCAGATTGTCCAAAGATAGCACAATGCATATTTTCTGACCTGTAAATTGCATATCACAGCATGCACTGATGAAGCAGAAAGAAGGTGTTTCTTCATAAGGATGACAGAGCTCAACAAATACCTACAACCATAACTGAAACAAGAAACTATTCCTCTAGCAAGAAGAAAATTCTATTATATTAATCAACCTACTTATCTTTACCTTTGTGTTATTTACTTACTTTTATCTTTATTGCTAGTTAATATGATATTTTATGTGTCAGTAAGCTTATATGTAATTTTAAAAAATCTGGTCTGTTAATGATTTTCTCTTAATTTCTCTTTTGTAACATAACCTTAAATGATCAGAGCTAGTTTGGAGTATATATGGAGGGGTATAGACTGGAGTTTTTTGAAAGATTAAAACAAAAGACCCATGTTTTATGCAAATATCACCGGTGATAGTTATGAATAGAACAAGAAAAACTCGACATTTTAAGTTAATTTTAAAGAGTATGTTATGTGCCTTGCTCCTATGTTCCTTAAAACTGCATTTTCTTCACGCCTGTAATCCCAACACTTTGGGAGACGGAGGCAGGTGGATCACGAGGTCAGCAGATCGAGACTATCCTGGCTAACACGGTGAAACCTCGTCTCTACTAAAAATAGAAAAACATTAGCCGGGCGTGGCGGCGCCTGTAGTCTCAGCTACTCGGGAGGCTGAGGAAGGAGAATGGCTTGAGCCTGGGAAGCGGAGCTTGCAGTGAGCCGAGATCGCCCCACTGCACTCCAGCCTGGGCGGCAGAATGAGACTCCATCTCAAAAACAACCAACCAAAACAAACAAAAACAAAAACAAAAAAGCAAGCAAACAAGCAAAAACAACAACTGCATTTTCTTTACCTCCTGAAGGAAGCTTTAGTTTGACTGTTAGAGGGCACTGTATATATGGTAATCCATTGGTATCTTGAATTTGATTAAGGGTTCTGCCCAAGAGGCAAATAAAATAATTTGACAAAACAAAATTATGTTATTAGAAAACAGAGGGGAGGAGGAGTCAGGAAGAAAATAACCAAGAGTATTTTAGAGACGCCACTGAAGAGAAAGATTGCAAGAATACTCCTGGTTTTTGTTCCAGTTCACAGGCATCATGAAATAATTTTCTTTTTTCAGGAACGTTGAAGGCATCTCTGGTTATTAAAACATAAAGGGCCTAAGTAGCATGCTTTTGTTGCTATTATGCTATTAAAGTGACAATGACAGCAGTAGAACAATCTTGGATTTGATTTTGGAATGATCATACGTCTACTGTAAACTCTTAGTTGGATTCGTAATACATAGAAAAAACAAAGAAGTAAAGATGCTCAGTTTTGATGAAGTTATGTTGTAAAGTTATGACAGTCTTCTTTCGACACTTTAGAAAACTGACCATTGGAAAGATGAAAATGTTTAATTCAGGTTTTTATCTTACCATTAAATTTTTATGTTGCTTTTTCATTTATTTAATAATTTTATTTTAAACTAGTTTAAATATTATTTTATTAGGCATATATAATATTTATGGTTTACATTTCTATTTTGCAAAATATCTTCCTAGCAGGTAAATAGTCACAGCTCAGGAGTATTCGATTGCATTGAATTCAACTGCAATTGTCATAAAAGCTCCGGGTTAATGAGACCTTATGCTTGTGATGGTTAATATTGAGCGCCAACTTGATTGGATTGAAGGATGCAAAGTATTGTTCCTGGATGTGTCTGTGAGGGTGTTGCCCAAAGGAGATTAACATTTGAGTCAGTGGGCTGGGAGAGACAGACCCACTCTTGATCTGGTTGGACACCATCTAGTCAGCCGCCAGTGTGGCTAGGATACAAGCAGACCGGGGACAGAGAAAGACTACACTGGCGAAGTTTTCTGGCCTCCACCTTTCTCCTGTGCTGCACGCTTCCTGCCCTCCACATCAAACTCCATGTCCTTCAGCTTTTGGACTCTTGGACCTCCACCAGTGGTTTGCCATGGGCTCTGGGGCCTTTGACCACAGACTGAAGGCCCCACTGTCAGCTTCCCTACTTTTGAGGTTTTGGCACTTGGACTGGCTTCCTGGTTCCTCAGTTTGCAGACGGCCTATTGTGATACTTCACCTTGTGATCATGTGAGTCAATACTCCTTAATAAACCCCTTTTTCATATACATATCCTATTATTCCTGCCCTTCTGGAGAACCCTGACTTAATACAATACTGATTTTAACACTCTGATATTTTTAAACTCATGAAGATTGGTCCGTTTTGCCATACATGTACACATCCATTCATGTGTGTGTGTGTGTGTATGTATACATATATGTGTATGTATATATACACACATATGCACGCACACAGACACACATAATAAACTGTATAAATATAAGATATTTATAGCACATTATCACAGACATAAATTAGCAGTACTTCTCGCACTATTATATAAATATCACCTGCAAACAAATAGCTACTTTCTAACAAAATGGAAAAATGGACAAAAGCTCCAGAACAAACACAAAAAGACATTTATACCTGTGAAGAGATATCCAACCCCATTTATTAAGAGAGATCTAGACTAAAATTAGTAGAGGAGATTGACAAAAGCTCAAGTTTGAGAATTTGGTTTATTGGAAATGATGTATAAACTACCAACTCTTATTAATTGCTGAAAAGGAGGTAAATTGGCACCGTCCATGTGGAAGGCACGTTGTTAGTCTTATATATTTTACAAAAGTAATTCTGACACAGATATTCTGATTTTGAGAATTTGTCCAACATATTGCCTTCCATATATTGACCTGCAAAATTTTGCTTACTTATAGTGTTGTCTACTGTAGCACAAGATTGAGTGGAAGCTCTAAAAGACAAACTACAGAGAAATTATAATTTTTTTGTCAGTTTAGAATGGAGTATTGTTTAGCTGTTAAAAATGTCAAAGTCATTATGTTCTAATATGAACAGATCTCTGAGATATGCTATTACATGAAAAATAGGAAGGTTCTGAACAAAATGTCTGGCAAACTCTGGAAAGGGGGAGGAAAAGCCCCACAATATCGTAAGTGTTTTTATATGTATACAACTACTTGGAAGAATAAATAAGAAGTTAAATAAAATGATGTAAGAAGAGAAATAAAATTATGAGGCCGTTTAAATTATGTCATATGTTAACATTTAAGTTTTCATCAATTTATATGTGACTTGTAGATATGACAAATGTGTCAAAGAAAAAAAATCAACAAATGTGTTTATTCTTCTTCATTTAGCAATTTTTTTTTTTTTTTTTTTTGGAGACAGAGTCTCACTCTGTCGTCCAGGCTGGAGTGCAGTGGCATGATCTTGGCTCACTGCAACCTGTGCCTCCTGGGTTCAAGCGATTCTTCTGCCTCAGTCTCCCGAGTAGCTGGGAGTACAGGCATATGCCACCATGCCCAGATAATATTTGTATCTTTTTGCAGAGATGGGGTTTCCCCATGTTGGCCAGGCTGGTCTTGAACCCCTGACCTCAGGTCATCTAACCGCCTTGGCCTCCCAAAGTGCTAGGACTACAGGCATGAGCCATCATGCCTGGCCTTTTAATAAATATTTAGAGAGGATTTATTATGTGCTGGCACTGACATAGGCATTCAGAATATAAAGGTGAATCAAATACAGATTTGCGCTGCAGGAGCTCATGGTAGAGGCTGGGAAAGGGGTTGACAACTTCTTACCATATTATAATAATTCAGTATAATTAATGTTATGATTTCAATATGTGCGAGGTGTAATGGGAATGGGAAGAAAAGTATTTTGAATTAGACATCTCAATTTAAATGACTCCTGTCTTTTACATTGTATTTTACATTGAAATTGTAAAATTGTATTTTACATTGAAATTTTATATAAATAAATAACAGCATCTACTTGTTTCCTAATGTGTACTTGGTAGGCAATTTAATAAATGTCTCGGTGTGGTGTGTGTCTGTGTGTGTGCATGTGTGTGTGTTTAAATCTTCCCCAAAGTATAAGCGACTATGGAGTGACAGATTCAATTTTACCTTTTAGAGAAACTACTAAACTTTGTAGTAGGCTGTGGAGAAACAAAACAATAAGAAAGAAATAAGCAGCACTACAATGACAAAATAAGTTATTTGGTTAACCTGAAACAAAAAGTTCTCTGAAAGAAACTTAATATTTCCTTTGAATGTCCAGTCACATAGAAGTGTATTTACAAAGACTACCACTCAGCTTCTTAAGAAAACATGTTCTCAAATTATATATTGTAAGCCACTGTCAAATTCAGCACCATTCTTTATCCTCAAGAAATGACTATGAATAAAAATGTTTTAAATTATTCATATCAGCTTTATATTTTATGATAATTGATTATTGACCAACTAGGTAGATTAGGGAGATAATATTCTCATTTTTCGTAAGTGTCTCTCAACATTTGGAAATGTATCTGGGAAATGGAATGTAAATGTGGGATTGAGGTCATTCCACAGGTCTCAGAAAGAGTGAAACAAGCTTTGCTCTCTCAGGCTGCCATTCTAAGTACACATTATGCAGGGTTATATATGAATTCTTCATAAAGAAAACAGAGGATTTTAGATCATGTTTTATGAATTCTTGTGCTGAGCCCACTGAGACCATGAACTTTATCTTGGGTGGAAAAACTAAACCAAAGAATGCTTTTGCTCTTTTAATTTTCATGGGAAACTGCTTCTCAGAAATTCTTCCTGAGGATAAAATGTTCTGAATTATTATTATTATCATCATCATCATTATTATTAAAAACAACTAAGATTCAGATTGAATGCTCTAGTGGTAAAGTCCATAATTGGACTATAAGTCATCAGAGTTGACATTATCAATGCATTAGAATCAAGAAAGTAGAAGTTTGAAGACTCTGTACATAATCATTTTCGTCAGGGATTTATAACACATTATGTAATATGGCACATGTTAAATATTGTTAGTTTCTCAAATATAGTCACTCAATTCTACTTCTAACACTAACTGGATTATATGGTCATCAATTTTTTAAACTTTAACGTGACTCTTTATTCTCTACCAATTCTGTTTCTGAGTGATGATGACATTTCAACCGTATTTTAATGTCTGCAGAATTGCAGTAAACATTTTCATATTTGGAAAAATTCAAGCGGAAATAAAATTTACAGGATGCAATCCTATGATAACCTTCAGTTGCTTTTTTGAACACCCACTCTTTTAATAAGAACATCCTCATTTCTTTTGTCATTCACATCTACTCTTTTGGCCTATGTGCTTAATGATATTGGTAGCACTGTCTTGATTAGCATAAACCCATCAGTAATGTCTCATTTTAAAGTGTCCTATATTGTCCAAAGTGTTTTAAAATTTATTGTGGGAGTCATACATGAGCAGCATATGTGCAAATTATGTAAATTGTGGAAGCAGAAGTGAAGGAAGCCATTATTTTAACACAGAGAATCAGGGAAAGTTATCATTCAAGATTTATCAGAGACTGTCTCCTCGTTGCTTTGGCATAGTGCATAAGTGTTTTCTACAATAACGTCCCATTGCCCAGCCTGTAACTTTGGGAGTACTGTGATGGCAGCAGTGACCAGTCTCCACATTTCATTGTTCAATCATTCACCTCCTGGGGTATTGAGAGAAGGTTTGTCTAGATCTTGTCCTCATGATCACATGATAAGAAAAACAATTGCCTTACAAATAGTGCACAAATGTATTTAACTGGAAGAAATTGATTGGCAGAGTATTCACTGCAGTGTGTTCTGGGGAATGCAGATTTTAGCTTTCAGAACTTTGTTTCAGGAAGATGTATTTGAAGGAGGTGGACATGAAAGCTGAAAGCTGAGTGCACGTCAACCACAGTCAACACAGAGATGTATGTAAAACATCTACATCTGATGTATTTTGACCTGGACTTCAGCATAGATAGATCTTTGAATTTGAAATCATTATGCTTTGAATATAGCCTATAGATTAGAAGTGAAGAAGAGAGATGAGAAGAGAAAAAGCTATTGGACTCAAGAAACCATATGGCTAAAGTGATTGATGTTTTTGTTATACAAGAAGAGCTTCATTTTCTTATGTATGGCTTGTCTTGTATCTTGAGAATTTTTTCTCTGAAAATATGTTCTTTATTTCCAAATTTCCAAATTCTTGTAGAACTATATTTTAAGGTTATTCCATCCGATTACACTTGCTAGTGTTTTGCAGTTTATCTTGTCTGCAGCAATATTTTCACAGGATCTTAAGTTCATTGCGAGAAAAAAAAAAGATTGTGTTCAAATTAATGTAGGGTAACTTATATAAGATAAATTTCAGGTATCTCTACATAAGATATCTGAAATTTATTTGAACACAACCTTTTTTGGGGGAGATATATATATATATCTCTAAAATTATTCCCTGCTTCAGATTTCTAAAAGGTTAAAACTATGTTATAAAGAGAGTTTTATTATACTGTTTATCTTGCTTTCACTGTAGCAAGCACATTTCATCAAATTCATCAATTGCCAGTGAAGAGTAAAACTTTAGAGCTGCTTTGACTACCTCTGCTAGTTTTATATTTGACTCACATTTTATTTTTTAATGTGTGTTTGTATGTGGTAAATCCCACATGTAATCTCCTAGGGGTTAATTTCTGTATCCAGCTAAGTGGTCATGTATAGATGCTCGAAATTTTTTTTCTTAGATTATTAGAAGTAAGACAAAAATAATCTGTAGGACATTTCATAGACTTTTTTTTTTAGAAAAAAATCTGTCTTAAGAATTATGTATATGTTTTGATAGTAAGTAGGTGAAATATTTTAAATAAAATGTAACAATCCTCAAATCTTGGTAGTATTGAGATATATACTCTAAGGAGTACAGTTCATGCCTTCTGAATAAAAGGCATATTTGAAAGACAAACATGCCTTGGAAGCTAGAGATAGTGCATCCCTCTGGAGAGATTTGCAAATGTAAAGCTCTTGTCTTATTTTTTCTCTAACACATTTAACATACTCAAGGGTAATAACCATAGAGACATCTCCCTGTCTCCTTGAAAGAGAATTGCTTCATGAATAAGACCTTTTACTCTAGAGGAAAGGATAGGCAGATGTGCCACCAGTTCCATATGAACTTAGAATCTTTTCTGGGTTTCTTCTCCTGTAGTACAGCTCCCTGCATGCACATGTAAAAAATTAACCTTCACCCTGCTGTGAGAACCCTGGAGGAAGTACTCTGTGGATTTTGCTGAGAGTAATACATGATCTATACCTTTGATCTAAGGATCTTATGCTGTTATTTCAGTATATGGACATGAGATTTTAACAGACTAACTTGCTAGCTTACAAGCAGGGAAAATCTTAGACCCTTCTGAGTCCGTTTTATCCAAATACTGCGAAAGTCTATTTTGCACTCATGTTTCATTCTCACTGTAGAAGAACTGGGACATCCTCCATAGTATCCTAACTCAAGTAAACAAGAGGGAGAACGGTGTGGAGTTTACACCAATATAAGTGTCACTCACTTCCCACTCTCACCTTATTGGTTAAAATGGGGCAGGAAGTGCAATTCCCAGGAAGGGAAAGAGCCAGGAACATTTGGTGAACAAAACTAATGTTTACCACAAATAGTTAATTCACCAAGTAGAAACATCTGTATTCTTATTTTAAAATTCTTGGTTTAAGTATTTTGTGCTAAATAGGTGAAGTGTTGTGAAAATATGAGATCTGTCTTTTTATCTCAATGCATTGTAAGTTTAGAGTGAAAGAAGCATAGTTGAGCAGCAAAGCATCAGGATTTTGACCCCTACCTAGTTCAATATTCAAAATGTAAATACCATCCCCAAAATAGAAAATAACATCCAATATTGAAATAACGACAGTACAATTAGAGAAAGAAAGGAGCCAAACTTATTCAACAATACCAGAAGCTTCAATTTCTGTTATAAACACCCCGAATTAGAAAGGACTAGTGATAGAGTTTGATGGAGAAATTTAAGATAGTTTAACATATTTATGATATACATATATATAGCTAGAGTTTGATGGAGAAATTCAAGATAGTTTAACGTATTTGTGTGTGTGTATGTGTGTGTGTATCTATATGCATATATACATATGAAAGTCTACATTCATTTGGTATATCATAAGAGGACAAATTGAAGATCATGGGTAGAGACATATTTTGGCTTATAACATAATTAACTCTTCTATGGCTTAAGATATAATGAACTATTTTAAGTCAGAATAATCCTGAACTAAAGTTATATAGAAGATAAAGATTTCCCTATTACAGCAGCTTTTATGCTTACCCTGAATTATCAGTGGTTCTACAGATAGCTTTAGCGTAGTTACAGGTATTAACAAAAATTCCCCTCTTCTATAAAGCATTGAATGTCTTGCTATTAAAGGCTGAGCTATAGACCTCCATATGATTTACCCCCTTTATAATTATATCAGGGAGTAAAATTCAGGTTGGTTATGTTTTCAGTATGTTTGTGTTTATTGATTAATTCTTCCCTTTTCCATGAAGGTTCATTTTGTTATTCTCCAAAAAAAAATTCATCCAATGACTGTTTTCCTAGAAAGCATATGTATGTGGCATATAGGCTTGGATTAATAATTCTTTTATATTTTTTCTATAACTATGGATTGTTACTCTGAATGTCTTATAACTATGGATTGTTACTCTGAACGTCTTTCCAAGCATTTGTAACAGTGCTCCAAAGTATAGAAATTTTCTACAATAGCAGAGCTTCGAAAGGATCTATAGCTATAATTTATCAATAAGGCAGTTACTGGCAAAGAACCAGTCAGAGTTTTTATAGAGAACTCTGTGTATGAAAATTGAATTGGAAATGAATGGAAAGAAATGCTAAAACACAGAGAACACCATGTACATAAAGTTCAAATCTGCATGCTATAGTTGAAATTTAAAAAAAATTGACTGACAATTATATTCTTTATCTGAATACAGATTTTAAAAGATACGAAGACATACATGACCTTTTTAAAGCAATTTGTAAAATTAAATGTGAACCAGCTTTTCTCTTCTCTGCCATGAGAAAGCTCTCTTGCTACACACAAAATTGTAGTGGCTAACAAGGTTAAATAAAATTAATAAAAAGCTTCGGTTTGAATTTTTAATGACACCATACCCAAAAGCACGACCTTGACTCGCGTGCCAATCTCTCACTACCCTTTTTTTTTACATCACATTCAACTTTCCTTTATAAAAACTGAAATCCACAGTCATCCCTTGAAACACTCTGAAATTTTTCCACTAAACTGTGTAGGCAGAGCCCACATTAGACAAAAGAAAACTTATAAAACACTGACCATCTGGGAATCTCCGCTCACAGAAAGCATAGAGACAAATCTTTTATTAGGCTATGCATTTTTCTATTTTAAAAGAAAAAACAATTATTAAAAATTCTATTGCTTAATCAGAAAAATGTAACTTAAATAATCTTAGATGTGAAAAATATGTGCTTAGTATCCTTTATGACATATAGTCAACATCCATTTTAGAATTCTGTCCTCCAAAACTGAAAGACAATTAATTTAGGTTAAGCTACCAAACTTGTGGTAATTTATAATAGCAAAAATGGTAAGCAAATACATTACATTTTGCATTTTACTACAATGAGTCTATGTGTAGATTTATTTTAACATTCATGTCTTCATTCAATATCAGAACATCCTTTTTTTTTCATGTTTTGTTTCTAATAAGACTTGTTGCATTTTCACATGTCTATGATTTTGTGGAGATAAAGAAGGATCATTACCAGCCTCTTCCAGTTAGAACTGGTGACTAGATAATATGTTTTTCTTACATGGACTTTGAAAGAATATTTTGACTTTTAATGTCCAAAGCCTTTTTTTCTTTTCCTTTTAAATCTATATATTTGTGTGTGTGAGTGCAGTGATGCGATCTTGGTTCCCTGTAATCTCCACCTCCCAGGTTCAAGCAATCCTCCCACCTCAGCCTCCCGAGTAGCTGGGACTATAGGCATGCGCCACCGTGCCTGGCTAATTTTTGCATTTTTTGTAGAGACAGGTTCACCATCTTGCCCAGCATGGTCTCGAACTTCTGGGCTCAAGCGATCCACTTGCCTTGGCCTCTAAAATTGCTGGGATTGCAGGCATGAGCCACCTCCCAGCCTGCCTCAATTTTTTTCTATACCTCGTATAGAAGAGCTCTTCTACCACGTGAGCTTTTTCATGCTTCTGCAAGCCACATAGGTCTGATTGTCTACAATGCATAGATTTTCTAGTCTGTTACCATTTGTCCATTAGCATTTCAGTTTCAAATATGTATTAATATTTTTTTCTACTTTATTTCTTCATTTTCCTTTTATTTGTAGGTTTATGTTACTCTTTCACTTATATTTTCACACACTTTAGAAGAAAGCAGACCTCAGGCCTGGCGCGGTGGCTCAGGCCTGTAATCCCAGCACTGTGGGAGGCCAAGGAGGCCGAATCAGGAGGTCAGGAGATCGAAACCATCCTGGCTAACACGGTGAAACCCCATCTCTACTAAAAATACAAAAAATTAGCCAGGCGTGGTGGCGGCCCCTGTCGTCCCAGCTACTCGGGAGACTGAGGCAGGAGAATGGCGTGAACCCAGGAGGCGGAGCCTGCAGTAAGCCCAGATCATGCCACTGCACTCCAGCCTGGGTGACAGAACAAGACTCTGTCTACAAAAAAAAAGAAGAAGAAGAAGAAGAAGAAGAAGAAGAAGAAGAAGAAAGTAGACATGTATAAATTCATGTACAATTTGTCAAAAATGTAGATGTACACTATTGGGCAAATAAAAATAATCTGCCTACAGAGTTAAAAGAATTTATGAAGGGCCAGATAATTATGAAAGTCTGGAGCTATAGGGAGAACATTTTTTTAAGTTTCTACTCAGCTGGAGCCCTCTGAGCAAATATTATTGAAACTTAGGCCTGGACTAAAAGATCAAGGCCTGGAAATTAATTTACAATTCCATGTATAGCTAATACGAAAACTCCAGAAAGATTTACCCAATTCCAGAGGCATATACACACACACACACATACACACACACACACACATATACACACACACACACGTACACACACACACATATACACACACATACACACACACATACACACACACATACACACACACAGATACAAATTGATACATTTATCTAATGTATTCACAATTTCTTATTTGTGAAAATCAATATTATTATTCTTTCTTCAGAATGTGAGAACTGTAATTGCAGAGGATGTAAGTTTAGTGTTCATTTAGAAATTATGGAGGAGTTAGGCAAAGAGACAAATTACAGATTGTATATTTCTAATATATTTAAAGTTACCAGTGCACTTCTATCATTTTTAGTGAGTTTTAGCTTTCTATTGAAAGTTTAAAAACAAGGTTAAATATAGATTTGAGGTGAACAGTAAATTAAACCAGAACCCTAGTCCCATTGAAATGATTCTGATGTTTCTTTTAATACTCTGTACTCAGAGGTAGCCTTTCATATGGCACTAGGAACCACACAAGACCATTTATTTTGTCCTGTGCTTAGAAAGAACACCATGTGGTTTACTTTCAATGTGCTTAGAACAAATGCCAAAGCATAAGATATGACATAATAATTCTTATTCGTACCTTATAAAATTTGAGCATTTATTTTGAGGCTGTCTACAGATTTGTGGTTCTCCATTTGTATCTGCATTCATTGTCCCCAGAAGGTAACACTGTAACTTGTTTAATGTCGGTTATTTGCCACTTTTTGGGGAGGTCTTCAACTAACTCACAGTCCTACAGGACTAGTAAATAATCCATTCTTCATTATTAGATCTTCCTTTCTCTAGAGTCATTTGATGGGCCCGGATTGTCACACACTGATAAAGCATTGGCCATTCTGGTCATCACACTGCTGTGGTGAACCTGAGAATGTCTAATTTTCTAGCCTCGAGATTCCCTGGCCTAGCTTGAGTTCAAATTGTTTTTAATAAAGAGTGTTATGGCCATATTTTCCAGGATAAGACCATAGAGAGACTAATTTAACTCAAATTTTACACAGACTTATTTCTTTGACGCCAAACTTGGAGCCAGGAAACACTGGCAAATCAAGCATTTTAATACTCAGAGTTAGGGTGCAGTGGCTCACGCCTGTAATGCCAGCACTTTGGGAGGCCGAGGCGGGCGGATCACGAGGTCAGGAGATCGAGACCATCCTGGCTAACACGGTGAAACCCCGTCTCTATTAAAAATACAAAAAACTAGCTGGGCGAGGTGGCGGCGCCTGTGGTCCCAGCTCCTCGGGAGGCTGAGGCAGGAGAATGGCGGGAACCCGGGAGGCGGAGCTTGCAGTGAACCAAGATGGCGCCGCTCACTCCAGCCTGGGTGACAGAGCGAGACTCTGTCTAAAAAAATAATAAATAAATGAATAAATAAATAAATAAATAAATAAATAAATAAATAAATCAACCAACCAAACCAACAAACAAAAAACTTAGAGCCTGGCCATCCAGGCGCGCCAGTCAGAAATCTCTTCTGCGGGTTCACACCTCACCAAAGAGACCGTTCTGAAGAGTTAAGAGTTTTCCACTCTTCAAGAATCTCTCCCAAGTTTGGCAAATATTTTCCCTTCATTCTTGCTCCCTGTTTTGCCTTTCCTCTTTAAAGTGCTAGCATATTTGGTTTAGTCAGTTTGGGATTTTACAAATCGCAGGAAGAACCATTGACTTGAACCAACTTTTGATACTAAGGCAGCATCATTCACCCAGAAAAATAAATGCAAAATTATGGATAACTTATCAGAAGAGAGACTTTAAATTATTAAACACAAATTAATATATAAATAAATTACCTTGCCTCAATATATTCATCAAATTAGTCCTTATTTGTAGTGCACAGGTTATTTATTTTACAGATTTGTCACTGAGCAAAGTCCTATAAATAAGCTGAAGCCGTTAATGCTTTGAGACAGAAAAAGACATTCTTTTGTTTTTTTCCTGTTACGGTTTGTTGTTTTTTATGTTGGCACATGAAATCAATGAGATATTTCATGCCCAGGTGTATTATATATTTTGAGCAAATACCTTGTACACTTATTGTGCTGTTTCCAGGAACATTGAGAGGCTGGGAAACTTCTTTGCTCATCTCTAATCCAATTCTCCTTCATTGTTTCCTGTACTTTAACTTCATGAACCATATTTCTCAAATAAATGGCATCTATTTCTCTAAAAGAAGACTCCTGTAATTCCATTTGAAAGCTGTAATAACACAAATTTTCTTTCTTTTCACAATTTATGTGATTTGAAATAAAGTAACCACTAAACCAGTGAGGGAATATTTTAGAGCTTTTACTAAAAATACACCATTACAGTCTGCATTTAAAACACTGAAAATCAGTTTGACGACATAATTATGTATTAACACTGAAAATATGATAATAAAGTAGTCTCAGATTATGAGAGTTTCCATAATATATATTGATCATTAATTACTTTGGTTTTGATTTTTATCAATTACACAATACAATCATGTATATGTAAATGATGAATCATTAAAAATATTTTCTAGTGTATTTAGAAATGCTACTAGAATACGCAGAGTATTTAGATTGGAGTCATATTTTAGGTCTACTTCTGTTATGTATCAGTTATGAGATGACTGATTATATTTCCCCGTATATTAAATGGTGATATTTTTCTCCTTCACAGAAAAGGAAGAAGAGGAATAGAGTAAGGGAGAAAAAAATGACAAATTAAACAGAACCCAAAATGTGGAAAGTGACTGTCCATGACTCACAAAACAGTTAAACTGAACAAACAATAACATGCAGTGTAGCTTGAGTTAAAATTATTTTAATGAGTGTTATGGCCATATTTTTTCCATGATAAGACCATCAATAGGTTAACTAAACTCAAATTTTACACAGACTAATATTCCAAAGATAAATTAATGACTTTTTCAGTAACTGGTTCATTTTACCAAGTCTCACCAATTCTGCTGGACCTCCCTCCCTCTTTGAGACATTCCTGAGATGGTCAATGGCGGGTGTTCTGCCTTGAAAGTTTAATAAAACAAACTTTGTCTAGTCAGCAAGTTTTCCTAGGTGCCCTTCTATGGAAACTTCAACAGTCAAAAACAAGTGGAAGTCACAGAATACCTATGAGAGCATGGGTTGTATACAAATCAAACTGAACACGTTAACAGAAAAAGAAATTAAGAAAAACAGAAAGAGGGATGTAGTTATAGAAAATCATAGGAACTATTGTCATTTTATTTCTCCAAATACTAACTGTGAGGATGATCTATTAAACAATGAACATTTTAAAAAGGAAACCATACAGATGAAAGGGTGCGAGCAACTAAAGAAGGGGAGAGAAGAACGCAATGTGAAAAACA